>NC_056741.1:1472054273-1472111773 GCF_019279795.1 Protopterus annectens
TATGTAGCTGCCCTGAGTGTGCCGGTTCTCCTGTAAGAGGTATTGCTACCTGCTCTCTGTAACACTGATGCCCACACACAGGAAGGATGTCCATCACACAGGCAATGTAAAGGGACCACGCCCACATGATGTAGGGGGTTAGAGTAGATGGTTGTCATGACAGTGGTGATTGGAAGTACTACATATATATATATATATATATATATATATATATATATATATATATATATATACACACATATATATAATATGTACATATATTTCCAACATATGTCCTGGACATGGAGTGTAGCCCTACCCCAGCCTCTATAGTCCCACAGTCATAGTGCAAGGGGATGTCAGGTATGTATAGCAGGTATATTAGTAGACTATTCCTACTGTCATTGGGATTGCCTTCACAGACATGGAGTGTGTTGGAGGTCACATCTGCTTATAACATGTATGCCATTGGCTACTGACAGACATACTAAGGACATCATAGTAAAGTACCACTGCTAGCATGTAATGCCCCTGTGGAATGCAGCAGAGATATTGGCCAATATATGTGGACATTCTGACACCCTCTGTACAGTCCAGAGGTGTACACATAACCCCTTAGTGCTAAACATGTGTACCATGCCTGACAATATGGATGTAGACAGCCATTTAGATGGGTATAACACATAATGACTGGAATACATTTGCCATCATAGGTTATGCATTCACACACCCCTGTTTGGCCCGACACTTAATAACCGCTGGTACAGGGTTGCCATGGCCACATACCACCCACTAGATATTGACATAGATCTGCATAGCATCCCACTGTTCTGTCTGACATACATGACTGTTAAGGGAGGCCTGGCAGCAGTAAATCTGGCAAGTATCTGCACATAACATCTCACTGGGTAAGTACACTAAGCTGCTAGGCATGTAACAATGCACGGTGCAGGCTACAGGCAGACTGGCTCAACACTAGCCTACATCTCCTATGGGGAATGCACATGCACCTGCATATATAGCAGGCTGTACAGGCATGTCACAGCACAGGGTAAGATACACCTGTGTGAAAGTGCATAACCACAACCAATGTGAACACAGCCACATATGTTAAGCTAGCATAATATAACAGTATATGGACTATCTGTTTGACACCATCCTCATATATGCCACTCACAGACTGACCCTACATATACTGGGCTGCTGCACAGTTTGGTCTGATGGCTGTCTGTGGTATGGGACATGGGTGTGTATGGCCCTACAAACATGTATGCCAATACGGTACCATGCAGTAGAGCAGCATGTAACATCAGATCAGACGGGACCTAGAGCAATGACATCTACCACAGTCTGTACACAGGCTAAAGTACATATTAACAATACACACACTGTTGACATTCACCATAAGTACACAGACCTCAATACTGCACAAACATCCACAGAATGTCCAGGTTATGTTATCAAATATAACCCCTACTGTACATAACATGTGTAGCAGTCTGATATCTCATTGGCTTGTTATCAGATATGATAGTACTAATTATGGTGTACGGCACATATGCACCACTTCATGCACAACATATGTACACAGGTTGACAGAGTCGTGGCTGGAAGCACATACACAGGCCCAATAATGACATGTTGCTTTGATAACCTCATACATTTACTGTTGTAACAGGGTGTGTTGCAACATATGTCCTATGAGGGATAAGAAGCCAGTAACTGTCACGGCTTTCACCATCTACAGACTGCAATCCTCACACTACCTTCTGCAGTCCACAGATAGATGCTCCATTGGTAACACATGAAACCAAAGGCATAACACACTGTCCTGTCTGCAGATGACCCTGCATATGGGGATTCCTCATAAACATGGAAGTGACATGAGTGGCACTGAGACATGTAGGACAGTCATATCCACACACACACTGTTAAACCAACAGTACTCCAAATACAGTATAGCAGCACTTACAGTCTGTAGTCAGGTCAGGCACATCCCCCTCCTGTGTGCTGCCCTGTTTCCACAGTGTATATTGTTAGAGGTAAATCCCCAATCCATCTGAGATGCTGTTTGCCAAACAACAGATCTAGTTCCTGCTCACAGTGAATGAAAAGGGCCAAGACCAACATGATGTTCCTAGATATTGGAGTGTGTTTCCATGCAATTGGCTATGGGAATGTTACCACAACTGTTCCACATGCAATCAGCTAGGGGAGGGCTGCAATTCATGCAGAGGCCATCAGCTGATTATGAGCATCACTTAAAATACACATGCTGCTGACAAGCAAAGCAGGCGTAGGTCTCCACATCCACCAGAGAGGGAGTGAGAGAGGCAGACAGAGGCAAAGACAAGTCATGGAGTGGTGGGAGAGTAAAACCTAAGCATGTCTGTGTCACACATCTACAAGCACAGGGTATCAAACCCCTGATGACTAGGTAGTGTTATCAAAGCTCTATGAAGTTATTGGATGCGCCACATGGGTTACCTATTGTGGAGCCCTCAGAACATATATGTGATGGTGACTGACATCTGCAACAGCTATACGGTAGCTATACGGTAGGTGAAGTACACGTGCCTGTCCGCATGAACAGATGCCAGCATCAACACAGCCACACTATCACAGGGATGCACACACATTGACACACTTGGCAGGGCCAGGATTACAACTCATCAGTAGTGGGAATGCCACAACAAATCACTGTCCAGGTATCATATGCACCACACGGGTCATATGGGGTTGTATAAGCAAAGAGTATGGGGAGGTGTCTGACATCAGACAGCATGCTTCAGTATGCCCATGGGGATTGTAGGGAGTGTGGATGTGGACATACGCACCATACAACATGCACACAAACACACAGGGTGCCAGTACTGACATGCATGGGTGCATGTCTGCACAGGTCTGTGGTGGTCAACTGTGCCAGACAGCTGTTCAAGGCTAGACAATGGGTATACCTTGGCATCAGGCTACATGATGATGGTCTGCATTGTGGTTCAGGGCTGTAGTGTTGCATTTGCCCACATAGGTGGGTATTGTATCCCCATCCAGTCAGCTGGGTGACTGACATCTGCAACAGCTATACGGTAGCTATACGGTAGAAGCTACACAGTAGGAGCTTATCTCCCCAGGCCTCTGCTGAAAATGGACATGTATCCAGTTGGACTAGCCTGTTCAACAAATGTAAAATAAATATTGTGTGTGGCCAATGCTGTGCATCGCTTGCCATGTATGTGTTCCTTAGTCCATGACATCGACAGTGTCTGGGATGTGCACACCTCCCACATGCATGTACAGTGACATGTGGAACTGTACCTGGGGTGTCTGGCCCATGTTGTAAACACAGATTATCATCAGATGTTCCAGTCTTGCCCATATTTGGTGGGAACTGGTAATGGGCAGCAGGTTTACCCTGCACCTAAACTGATAGCATGCTAATGGCATTCCCTGGTGTCAGTGACATCTGTCAATACAGGGCATGTTGTCAGGCATGGTATGTCCTTTGTGAGTCACGTGATGGCTATTTTCAGGCATGGTATGTCCTTTGTGAGTCACGTGATGGCACCACAGGTGTTTTAGGTGTCCATTGGGGAACATGGGGAAGGTGCACTGTCTGAATGTACGTGCGTATTAGACAGATGGACAGGGTGCCATGCCTTCTGTAGCCCACAGCTATCACCCCATAGTTACTATCGCTGGCCAATATGCAGTGTAATACCCACATATTGGCTGTTGCCTAGGCATGTGTGTGTGTGTATGAGACATGGGTTGAGAGTGTGGTCTGGGTAATACTGGAGTTGCTAACTGTGATTGCTTGGCCTTAATGTCACATTTATGGGTATGGCTTTGCACCCCAGCCTCTCAGCTATTTCACATCTGTTATCCCTGTACGGTGGACATTGTGATATATAGTAGGGCCATCATATAAGAAACATGCAAAACCTGCTCCGCATTGACCACTAGTGTCACACACTCGCAACCACCTCCACACAGGATATGTGTTACAAACACACACACACGCACCTGTCATATCTGGGAGTAGCACCCCTACCTAATTAGTTTATTACACTCCAGATCTACGCAGTTATAGTATGTGCCACGGAGATTATTGGAGTACTCCTTCCCCAAAAGTGTATCTCACATAGGATGACATCAGCAGGATTGCCAAAGTAGGACATTTGAATTGTAATGAGTGTGACTAGCCTACAATACATTGCTCCCTACACAGACAGTGAGACACACACAAAACATCCACAACCAACATGTGTGGCTATAGAACCCCTAACAGAAGTCTACATCACACTACAGCATGGAGCTGTTATAGGACACACCATGGGGATAACTTGGTAGCTTATTCCCCAAAGGTGTATTTCACAATGAATGACATCAGCAGGATTGCCAAAGTAGGCCATTTTAAATGTGCTGTGTGTGACTAGCCTAAAATGCATTGCTCCCTACACAGAAAGTGAGACACACACAAAACATCCATAACTGATATGTGTGGGTATAGAACCCATAACAGACATCTATCTCACACTACAGCATGGAGCTGCTATAAGACACACAGCGGGGATTACTAGAGAACTGCTTCCCCAAAGGTGTATTTCACAATGAATGACATCAGCAGGATTGCCAAAGTAGGCATTCTGAAATGTACTGCGAGTGACTAGCCTAAAATGCATTGCTCCCTACACAGACAGTGAGACACACACAAAACATCCACAACCATGTGTGGGCATAGAACTCCTAACAGAGGTTTATATCACACTACAGCATGGAGCTGTTAGGACACACCACAGGGATTACTAAAGTACACCTTCCTCAAAGGTGTATTTCACAATGAATGACATCAGCAGGATTGCCAAAGTAGGCCATTTGAAATGTACTGTGAGTGAGTAGCCTATAATACATTTTCCGTACACAGACATTGAAACACACACAAAACATCTGGAACTGCCATGGGTGGAGATGGAACCCTACCACAGTTTTACATCATACTACAGCAGTACGCAGTTACAGGACATGCTACAGAGATTACTGGGTTGCAGTTTTCCCAGAGGTGTATGTCTAAGTGGGTGACATCAACAGCCTTTCCAAAGTTTAATATTTGAATTGTAAGGAGTGTGAGTACCCTAAAAGTTATTACTGTGTACATAGACAGGGTCAGACAGATACACACTTGCCATGTCTGGGGTTAGAACTCCTACCTAACTACTTTATCACACTACAGCAGTACACAGTTACAGGACATGCTACGGAGATTACTGGGCTATGAACTTCCCAGAGGTGTATTTCTAGGTGGGTGACATCAGCAGCCTTGCCAAAGTTGAGTATATGAATTGTAAGGAGTGTGAGTATCCTGAAAAACATTGCTTTCTACACAGTCAAAGACAGAGACATGCACACAAAGTCTCAAACACACTTGCTAAGTCTGGGGTTAGAACTCCTACCTAATTACTTTATCACACTACAGCAGTGTACAATTACAGGATGCATTGCAGATATTACTGGGTTACAACCTTACCAGAGGTGTATTTCTAGGTGGCTGACATCAGCAGCCTTGCCAAAGTTGAGTATATGAATTGTAAGGAGTGTGAGTACCCTAAAAAGCATTGTTTTTTACACAGTCAGAGACAACCAGACACGCGCACACAGACTTGCACACTTGCCAAGTCTGCCGTTAAAATTCCTACCTAACTACTTTATCACACTACAGCAGTACGCAGTTACAGGACGCGCTACAGAGAATACTGGGCTACAACCTTCCCAGAGGTGTATTTCTAGGTGGGTGACATCAGCAGCCTTGCCAAAGTTGAATATATGAATTGTAAGGAGTGTGACTACCCTAAAAAGCATCACTCTCTACATAGTCAGAGACAGGCAGACATGCACACAAACAGATGTCAAGTCTGGGGTTAGAACTCCTACCTAACTAGTATACCACACTACAGCAGTACGCAGTAATGGGACACGCCACAGAAATTATTGGGTTACAATTCTCCCAAAGGTGTATTTCACATTGGATGACCTCAGCTGGCTTGTCATAGTAGGGCTATGGGGAGGGCGATGTGTGCATGGCCCATAACCCATTCATCTAGGGGTTGACATGCCACATGCGGGCACATACAGGGTCATATGTCACAGGTACGTGTATACAGCTGCTAGATGACTACTTTCTTGTACAGTCATGTTGTACAGCTGGCATGTGCACCACATAGTCTGTAATGCTAACAAATACTGGTGGCTAGTATCTGTAGTGAGTGACATCTGCACCTCATTTGTTTGGGGCCCTTTGGCTGTGTGCATGTGGGACAGACCTGGATGGCTCCTTGTCACAGTCACCCTCTTCCATATATCTATGTACGTCTACCTTTGGCTTATTATAGTGTGTTGTCCTGACATATATGTCTGTATTCCTATCCACTGTGTATGTAAGCTATGAGTGGTGCATACTGATGAGTGTCTGCACTAATAACTGCAACTGCCAGATATGTTTGGTCCACTGGTGTTTGCAGTCATGGCCTCCATGTGTTTAAGTGTGTGAGCATGCCCAGTATGACCTTTCAGTATGTTGACTGACATTGCCTTCATTTCTCTAAGTGTGTGAGCATGCCCAGTATGGGCGTCTGTATTAAATGTGTGGATCGTGTCCAGGTAGTTTGTGCTGCAGTGCTGACCTTTGTGATGTACAACGACAGGTCGCATGCTGTCTCTGCAGGGTATCCATCAATCATTTGGCCTTGACTGTTACTACATTTCTGCATAGCAAGGGGGGACACACCTGACTGTTTCTACATTTCTACACAGGAGTGGGGGGGCACACTTGACTGTTATTACATTACTATGTAGGATGGGGGGCACACCTGACTATTTCTAAATTCCTACACAGGGTTGGAGGGTACACCTTACTGTTATTACATTACTATGTAGGATGGGGGGCACACCTGACTGCTTTTACATTTCTACACAGGAGGGGGGGCACACCTGACTGCTATTACATTACTATGTAGGATGGGAGTGGGCACACCTGACTATTTCTACACTTCTACACAGGGTTGGGGGTGCACATCTGACTGTTATTACATTACTATGCAAGATGGGGGGGCACACCTGACTGTTTCTACATTTCTACACAGGGTTGAGGGGCACACCTGACTGTTATTACATTACTATGTAGGATGTGGGGGGCACACGTGAAACTTGTACGCATTTGCTATGACTGTACTGGTATGTCAGGTACTCCATTTCATTCTGTATTACTAACTATCATGCTGACTAGAGGTATACTAGTGTACTACAGATCGTGGCTTTGTTTTCCCTACATATTATTGTCTGACTTCCTACCCTTCAGAACTTACATCCCACTGCCTGCCCTGCTGTGGTCTGTCTGTGTAGGCCCAGGGGAGGTTAACCATAGCCATCATTCTGAGGCCATGGCACATAGTCTGCACAGGCTCTATTTGGGTTTGTCTACACCTGTCCTGCTGGCTGAGACTGTTGTTGGTTATGTGAACCATCCTGACTGGCATGTGTGGGTCATATGGACACACATGTTGTTCAGCACATTTCCTGCAGTCAGTTTTGTCACCCTGTGTAGTGCTGGCTACTGTGGTGATGCTAGTATGTGTTACAGATGTCATGGTGCCACTATGGGTGTCTACTGTCTGCTGCCATAACATTCAGCCACCCAATTCCCTTGCATGCTCACATCCATACCATATCTACAGGTAACAACGCATTCTACTCCATTTGGCAATTGGTAGGTTGATTGACTTACCTTGAGGGTGTGCCAGACTTGCAGATGGTGCTTGAGGGCTGCCTATGTCAGATGCAATATAGTACACTCCCTATACATGGTTGAGCACAGGTAGTATCATATTTGGCATCCCTTTTACTGTATGTGCGAGTCAGAGAGAGGTGTCATTCCCTGGGTCCCTATTGTGTCAGTGCATGTGCTATGCATTGCCTCTTTGCCAAGGCCAGGACAAACTGGGAATGCCTCCTTCTGCCTACTGGGGCAGGCTCAGGTTGTTTTTCCTCTGGATCACTCTGTGCCTATGCAGACCTTGGCATTGGTGGGGGTCTGTGTGGCCCTGCCCCATGCTGTTCCTGCTGCAGCTGTTTCCACAGGATCATATTGTGTAGCATAGCACATACCATAACAATTTGGGTACATGTAGCTGGTGAATATTGCAAGGCTCCACTAGATGTGTCCAGACTCCGGAACCATGACCTGAGCATCCCAAACACATGCTCTATTATATGTCTGGCCTGTGCGTGTGCCTCATTATGGAGTTGCTGTTCAGGTGTGTGTGCATTTCTGATGGGTGTCATCAGCCATGGCTCCAGTGTGTACCCAGCATCCCCCACTAGGTGACCGTACGGGATGTCCCCACTAGCAAATCTCTGGTATAGCTGCGTCAGATGCCATATGTGGGAATCATCATAGCTTCCAGGGCAGCCAGCACACACATTTGTTATAATGCCCTGGGCATCACATACGACCTGGCAGTTGATGGAGGGGATGCCCCTGTGGTTGATGTAGGCCCTACCCTGCTCACCAGGTGGTGCTTTGATGTATATGTGCGTGCAGTCTATAGCAACCACTACCACAGGGTATTCTGCTATTTGGTGGAAGAGACGCATATTGCTGGTCAACACCTCACGGGTGTTGAGGAAATATATGTGTTCACTGGCATGTGCTGACATGGCATCTAGGAACTGGTGGAATACTCTGGATGCTGATGCCTGTGGGATCCCCATGATATCCCCAGTTGTGTTTTGGAAGGTACCTGTGGCTAGTATACCTAGGCAAAAACATACCTTGGTATCCACAGGGATGGGCTCCCCTCGGTCTGTTTGGTGTGTCAGGTGTGGCTGTCACAGCTCAACAATTTGCTGTAGGTCTCTGTCCACCCTATAGTGCTCCACTATCTCCAGCTCATGTAGCTCCTGGTAGGTTACCCTGGGTCTGTACACTCTTCTCCGTCTCCTCACTGTGGGTTGTTTGGCAGCATTCACATCCTCATCACCCTCAGTCTCTTGCACATGTTGTTCTATGTTGCCTGCAGCAGCCCTTCTCATTTTGCAGGTTTGTTTGTTAAAATTTCCCCGCTTGTATACACCGGTGGTGTAGAGTGTGGAAAAAAACAGAGGAGAAGGTGTTTGTTAAGTTTATAGTAGTGTTCTGGGCTGGGCTGGTCTGCTGCCTGTGTAATTGGCTAATTCTGATACATTTCACCTGCCAGCTATGCTAGTTCTCCTTGAATACCTTCCTACTGCTGTTTTCCCTTCCCATTGCCTCCATGTTTAGGCCCATCTGCATGCAGCAGAAACAGAGTGCTCAAATGTGCACACTGCTGCTATTTCCTGGTTTAACTTCTTTTTTCTTCCTGTAAAACCCAGTGAGCGGTGCACACACCTGCTTACACTTTGTAAAAAGTGCTAGGCAGGTTTAGACACACCCCCTATCTTAGCTGTGCTCAGCTAGGAGCAAACCCAAGCCACAGGCCTCCAACCCACTTACAGTATGCCTGACACCCCCCCATGATGTCACCTACCTCCTAGTCTTGCACCCAGCTATTCATACTCTTGCACTGTTGGGACCTGCCTCACATGCTGGGGAAAACTGAGATTCACTATCCTTCCCCTCATTTGCATAGGATTGCCTGCTAATGCATAGTTACATATCTCACACTGAGCCTCCCCCCTTAGCAACCACTACTCACTGGCCAGGTTGCCTTCTGCCTGCTGTTGACTTGCATGGCAGAATACTGATTTTAGTTAGAATGCTTATTTTAGGTTTATTTTAGGTTTATTTTCTTATTTTCCCCCAATCCCATTTGCGCACCGCTGCCCTATGCTTAAACAGTCGAGATCGGCGAAAAAGAAATAAAAGTTGTTTTTTTTTATTTTTTGTATTGTTTGCAATGCCAATGGCCTTATACTTGGCCATTGGCATGCTTCCACAATGATATGCAGCCTTTATTTGGAGCTGTCATAGCTCCATTTTGGATTTTGCAGGAATGTACTCAGTTACTAACCAAGTACATTTCTGCGGATAGCACTAGTCTTGCACGGACTGTTGCAAGCTTCCTGGATTGCAAAATCCCTCATTTGCATGGATTTCACCTGCAAATGGGGTGATTTGCATACCAGGGCTTAGTCCATGCAAGATTAGTGCAGGAGCACTCGTGCACTCCCCTTTAGGCTGTTCCTGGATCGCACGGCAGACATATTGCCTGCGTGGGCTCCTGCACCAATATTGCACTCTGTGCAAGCTTTTGTGAATCCGGAGAATGTTTTTCTACCATTTAATATTATGCACAAAGCTGCATTTGCCAGTGATTAATCTTAATTAAGCAGGAACCAATGTTGTCTCTCTCTAGGTTTTAAATAAACAGTGTCATCCAATCCGTCAATCAGCTGTTAATAATCAAATACAAAATATATTCATTCTATTTTCTATCTTAACTGTACCCAAGTAAAACATTTGTGCTTTAATTTGAGCCATGATCTTTCCCACATGAAATTAAGAGGTCCTTCTTCTTTCTCTTTGTCTCCCCTGTCCTTCACTCCCCCTTTCTCAGGGGATGCACTGAACACCAATCTTGAATAAGTTGGCAAAAAAGAAGTTAAAGAGTGGAATAACTGTTGTAAAGCTGCACAAGCTCTGTTCAAATCTTTCTCTACACAACTTGCCACATCCAGTCAATGTATACACCAAAGCTCCATCCCCAATATCAAATCCACACAAACAACAATGTGTTTGCTGTCCACATCAATCACCAAACCACCCACACCATAGTTAAACCCAAGAAACATGGAGCAACCATTTCTCATGAAAAAAGAAACTAAATGATAAATCACTCTCAGGCACAAAGTTTAATGTTTAAAACAGGCTACGAGCTTCCCCACTCTACCAATACACTTGTACATCATATAACATATCAAAGCAAATGCTAGTATTCCCACAAAATTTAATCACACACTAAATCAAATGTTTATTATGTGACATTTAATAATCTTACTAAAATAATTTGATTTTTACGAAAATCACTTTAACTCTGCATAAAACAGAGAAGGCAAAAAATAAAATAAGAAAAGAAACAGTAAAATTGTGACAGTTAATGCATTTTTAACTAAGTATATCATAGCAACTTATTTACTATAGCACCTAAAATGCTATATAAAAACATTTTAGCTAATTTAATGCTTAGATTACGTCCATTAACTATATTTAACTTAAATCATTACCAGGTTAAGGCCCTTTGAGTGAGTCACCTGTACCCCATTTGACTTGTGAATGTGCAGCATTTCCATTAAAGGTGGGTCAAAGATTGCTCTATATGCAAGGCACAGGTCGCCTCTGAGCAGTCTGTATGACTCACAGTACAGTGAGAATGATTTTAGTCTATCCACAAAAGACAGATGTTGAAGACCCTGAATTTTCTTTCTAAGGAACCTTTGTGGTCTCTCTAATATACGCAGCATGTTAAAATGAAAATAAAGTATACACACATCTAACCGAATAAAACATTCACAAATTGCAAACTTCTTCCAGGAGTATAGAGGAAAAATACAATACTATCCAAGATGTGAACTTCAACACCCATAGCCAAATTAGACTGCACCTAGGCCAACTTGAGTGCTTAGTTTTGACCTAGCAACCCAGGCCCCTTTCTCACAACTCACTCTGTGATCCACAGTACCTTACAATGCTCATTATCCACAGTAAGTACCTTACACACTCACAATTTCCATGGAAGGCTGACAGAATTCTCCAGTTTCACACAGTAGTAATACAGTAGTCTTCTCACCATCCTAGAATGGCCTTGGACCTCCAGTTACTTGCTGCACTTAATTAAGTTAAATATGAAATCATACACATTAACATTTCCCTGGTGGTAGCCCCAAATGATACATTATAAGAAGAGAAAGGAGACCTTATTATAGTGGTAAATGGTGTCCCTCCTCTCAGATTATAAAGATCAATAGTATATATATATATATATATATATATATATATATATATATATATATATATATATATATATTATATATATATATATATATATATATATATATATATATATATATATATATATACACATATATATATATATATATATATATATATATATATATATGTATATATACATATACATATATCTATATATCTATATATCTATTTATCTATCTATATATCTATATATATATATATATATATATATATATATATATATATATATACATGGATCTAGGACTTATGCACGAATGTGCAAAGTCCCGAATCCATAATCATCGAACATATATTAACGAAAGAGCTTTCATTGAAAAAGCTGTTTTGTTAATATATGTTAAAAAAAAAAGAAAGAAAGAAATCTACGTTTATGCAGGGGGGCTTCACCCCCTACACCCCCCACACCCCCCTTACTTTAATATTCTCACTCCGAGACCACACTACAGTAAGGAAAAGGGAATTTTCCCTTATCCTCACCATAGTGCGGTCTCGCAAACAGACATACTTACGCGAAAGTGCTTCTTCGGTGAAAAGCACTTTCACGCAAGTATGCCAAACCAAAATTAGTTTTGGTGATTTTGTCTTTGGGGATCTGTACGGAGCCTATATATATATATAATATATATATATATATATATATATATATATATATATATATATATATAGTGAAACAAGACAAGCCACAAGAACATAACCATGAATAAATAAAATTTTTGCACAAAATAAGACAGCAGTGAAATTATATGACAGATATGCAAATGAATGAAAAAATTCATGTGGAAGAATAAGATTTAGTTAAATACAAAGCAATATTTAAATAAACCTTTATGTAAGCTAGCTAGATGCCCTGCACCTGTCGCCCTTGGGATTCCAGATACTGGGTAAGGCTCTTCCCACCTCTATAGTGCCTTTTTTAGGCAAGGATCAAATGACAAATTCACCACCATAACAGGTATAAGCAAACAAAATCTGAGGGCAATGCTATTCAATGCTAGAAGTCTAAACCTCAAAATGCACTCACTCAAGGCACCCCTTAAAATAGAGAACATTGACATCTGTGCAGTGACAGAGACTTGGTTCAAGGCTCCAGAGAGCACCCCTGCATTACCAGGCTATAGTTCATACCACACCTTTTGGCCACCTAACCTGGACCGAAACACTAAATGCGGAGGCGTGTCCATATTCATTAAGGATAGCCACACCTCTAGGCTAGTTGCTCAGCATAATGCATCCGAGATTATCCAAGTGCAACTAACTCTGGGCAAGACTGCAATCCAAATTGTAGCTACAGATCCTCTACCATGCCCCAGGATTCCCTCTCCTCATTTCTTGATACACTGGAAAATATTTGGGTACAACCTAACACCCTAATAATAGGCAATTTCAACTACCCAACCATTAACTGGGAAAACTACTCATGTACCAACTCTTTTGCCCAATGTTTTCTGGAATTCATAAATTCCAATGCCTTGGATCAACTTATCTACACCCCCACCAGGGGCAGCAATATCCTAGACCTGGTCATTACCAACATGGGGAACCGGTGTTCCACACCAGAGGTCAGTTCCTTGTTGGTCAGATCCGACCACAAGCTAATCACCCTAGACATCCACATCCTGCCCCCCATTAGGGAAACCACTGTAAAAAATTTCTCCAAAGCTAACTTCAGACTTCTTAAGACAGAAGTGGCAAACTTCACGACACCCATGCAGATGAACAATAGAGGTGCGAATGCTGAATCCTACACACATGCACTTTATATGCCACTTGGAAACAATATCAGAAAAGCAAATCTCCTGCCCCCCTACAATCTTATAGGGAACTTAGAAACCTCACAAAAAAAGAGTCAACCAGGACAAAAGAAAGTTTTACCTGTCTGACCAATCTCTGCAAACTACTAACCCCCAGAAGTTCTGGTCAACCATAAAAACTCTTCTTAACCCTGGCTCACTCACAACCCCCAACCCTTTTCCCAGTCAATCTCCCTCAGATACCGCCATCCATTTAAATCACTACTTCACTGATATATTTCTAAACTAGTACCTAACACCTCTAATAACCACAACCCCACCTCTAATTCCACTTCCAGTTCTGTCATTTCAATTACCAGAACCACACCTTTTTCATATTCCCAATCTGACTCTACTAACCTCTCAGACCCCTTTCATGCTCAAACCTGTCTCTGTTAGTTATAGTAAAACCCTCCTCAGTAAACTCAAACCTTGTTCTCCCACCCCTGATAACCTACCTCCCCAATGCCTTAAACTTGCTGCTAACTCTATTGCCCTTCCTATCACCATTCTAATCAACTGCTCAATCCAAGAATCCACTGTCCCCTCTGTTTGGGAGGAATACTTCACTATCCCACTACATAAATGAGGTAACTCCACAGAACCATTTAACTTCTGTCCCATTGCTATTCTTTCTCCCCACTCCAAAATTCTTGAAAAGTGTATCCATTCTCAACTGCTTTGCCACCTTACTCAAAGCAATCTTTTATCCAACACCCAGCATGGTTTCAGGCCCAAACACAGTACTAACACTGCACTCTTATCCTTCTCTCATACTGTAGCTGAGGCCAGACACAATAATAAACTTGTGTTCTGCCTCTTCTTAGATCTCTCAAAGGCTTTTGATACTGTCTCTCACAACCTTATACTTCATAAACCTTCTCAGCTGAACATTTCCATCCCCACTCTAAATTGGTTCTCATGTTACCTGTCCAGTCATCTACAAGCAGTTAAATGGCAAAATTCCTTCTAACCTTTTCTGCCAGTTCAGACCGGTGTTCCTCAAGGTTCAATTCTTGGTCCCCTCCTTTTCAACCTCTTCACCAATGACCTACACACTTCCAGCAATGTCTCCTCTATCATACAGTGTGCAGATGATTCAACTCTGATCTCCATGTCTGACTCTATCAATAACCTCCATCATATCACCCAATCTTCATATCACTCTATTGAGAAGTGACTCTCCAATAATAAACTTATCCTGAACCCCTCTAAAACTAAGCTCTTACTATTCCTACCAAAAACTCTAGCCCACCACAAATCCATCTTTCTCATATCCTCTCTAAATGGCACCATCATAACACCAGACTTACACACTAAATTCGTAGGTCTCATCATAGACGACCAGCTCAAACTAGACCTCCACATTCTTCATTCTATAAAGAAAACACACCAAAAACTGGGCATGCTATACAGAAACAGCAAATTCATGACCCCCAACTCAAAACTACTGCTAGCCCAATCCTATCTCCTCCCCGCTCTCCTCTATGGCTCCCCTCTATTTTCCAATCTACAAAATAACCTGCTGGCAAAACTAGACCAAACCTATAACAAAATTGCTAGATTTGTCACCAGCAGCCCCTATAAATCCCATCACTGCTCAGCTCTCATAAAATTACATTAGCTCAATTTCCCACACCTTCTGACCAAATGTCAACTGATCCAAGCTTTCAGAATTCTTAATTCAAACTCTGACTGTCCATCTCTGTCCAACCTGATCTCCTGGTACACCCCTCCCCGATCCCTGCACAGCTCTGATAAACTCTTACTACAAGTCTATAAACCCAACAAGAACATAGGTAAAGTACTCTATAAACACTCCATCTCCCTTACCTGGAACAATCTTCCACTCCATATTAGAAGTCATACCTCTCTTCCTAACTTCAAACATGACCTGATAGTGTACCTCTATAACAACCCTTAATGTACTTGTTATCATCCTACTTAACCCCTCCCTCTCCACATACCCACTTCACCACTAAGTCTGATCTATAAGACCTTTTTTCTCTTTCTATAACTTACTTTATCCAACTACTCTTCTTTCTGTACCCCCCCTCTAGTTCACGACATCCCTCCTCTACTACTATCTTCTTTTGCACCATTCCCTCTTCTAACCTATGGTCCCTTGTGAGGCACCCCTCTCTACTTTTTACTCTGTCTCTACTTTCCCTCAATTCTGAAGCCCCTGCACTTACACATTTCTTCTTCTAGCCACTAATCTAATTATACCTTGTTTCTTTTCATTATATTACCTACAACCTTAGCTTCCTTCCTGCTTACCTGCTGGATTTATTATTGTTGTTTCTCCTGTTACAACCTATTGCTACACTTTTTGTATATATAGCTATGTACTATTCCATTGAGTACATTATGTTCTTATCCATTGTATCCATAAGATTGTTTTGCTCTTTAATATTGTTAATTTGTCTCTATTTGTATGTATTTGTATGTCTGTTTGGGGCTTTTCCCCGCAGGTCTCCACTGAAAAAGGGTAAATTCTTACCCAGCTGGACCAACACGGTTAACAAATGCAAAATAAATAAATAAATAAATAAATAAATAAATAATAAGCACTTATACGAGTGCGTGGATCGTGCAATCCCTAACAGAACCAAGATGCTAACCTTCAAAAAAAAGAAGCCAATCTGGTGGTCCCCTGCCATAAACAAACTCTACAACAGAAGAAAGAAACTGTTGCAAAAAAGAGTAAAATCTCATGATTGGAGGAACTCCCTGGTCAGCCTCAGTAAGAAGCTGAGATCCCTCATAAAATTCTCCAAAGCTAGTTACGAAAACAAAATCGCCACCGATTCTAAAGACAACCACAGAGCATTCTATAGCTATGCCAATAATCTCAATGGCAACACTCAGATCTGCTCTGAGTTACAGCTCAATGGCACTAAATATATAGAACCAACTGATATTGCCAACATCCTGGCAGATAGGTTCAGTGCTAATTTTACCCCCCTCTCACCCCCTAAAGGGCCCATTTCTATATACCAAAAGAATGCAAAGTTCCTCTAATCATGGCTACACAGGTAAAAACCACACTCTCCAAAGCCAAGAACACAGCATCCATGGAACCTGACAACATCCCAGGCTGCATTCTACATGAACTACAGAACGAACTGGCACCCCACCTAAGTACCATGTTCAGTCATAGACTCACCTCAGGCTTTGTGCCCACTAAATGGTGCCCACTCCACAAAGGGGGAGCCACCATGGACCCCAGGAACTACCACCCCATTAGCCAGATGTGCCTGGTCTGCAAGGCTATGGAACGTATCATCATGAAACTTATAAACAATAACATTTGTAATCTCCAAACTCTGGACCCCACCCAGTTCAGGTTTGTAAAAGGCAGATCATGTCTCCTAAACCTGATAGCTGTAGATGAGGGTAAGGTAGTTCACACAGCCTATCTAGATCTCGCCAAGACTTTTGACACCATCCCCCACTCTGGAATTATAAATAAACTCACTAAACTAGGTATAAATCCCTATGTCACAAGATGGGTTGCCAACTGACTCACTGACAGAACCCACACTGTGAAAGTAACAGACTCCAAATCCAACTTCAAACCAGTGACAAGTGGAGTACCACAGGGTTCAGTCCTGGGTCCTCTCCTATTTGGTATCTACTTCTCTGAAGTACAGGCTAACACAGACTGTCTTTGGCTAATGAAGTTCACAGATGACTGCAAACTAGGAGCCATAATCGAAACTCCTAACGATGTGGACATTCTACAAAAGGGCCTCACTGAGACAGATGCCTGGTGTCAAAGCCATGGCCTCAAGCTCAATGCCAGAAAGTGCATTGTCATCCCTTTTGGTAAAAGCTCTGTACCCATGAACTACCACATAGGCGGTAGTCACCAAAAGTGTGATTAGAGACCTTGGGACACAGGTGGACAGTAGTCTCTCCTTTGATAATCACATCACCACAGTAGTCAGGAAATCCTTCTACGTGTCACACCTCATCACAAGAGGTTTCTCATCCAGGAAAAAAGAGGTCATTGTTCCCCTCTACTCATCACTCATTAGACCCATTATAGAATACAGCACCCCCTTTTGGTATGTACCTCACAAGACATCTATAACAACTGGAAAGGCTGCAGAAATACCTCACAAAAAGGATTGCCAGCCTCAAACAGATGCCATATGCAGACCATCTCAAAAAACTCCAGCTTTACTCTGTCGCATATTGCCTACTCAGAGACGATCTCTGCCTAACATACAAAGCTATGTCAAACCCAGAGCTATTGGACATGTTCCACTTAAAGAAATACCTCTGAGCTACATGCTCTAGGGACCTAAACCTTGTCACCACAATAAACAGAACATGCTGGAGGGATAGATTCCTGTCCCAGAGACTTCCCATACTCTGGAACAAACTACCTATCTATATCAAACAAAGCTCCTCATTAGCACTCTTCAAGAAAAATCTTGATGATTGGATGGGAGATAGGAAATTTACCCCAGGGATCACTAATGTGGCTCTGCTCGACAGGGGCACAGGAAAATAATTTTCTTGAGTGGAGAAATCCAGGGTACCTTTTTGACTAGGCTTATATAGGCCCTAGGGCCAATAGCCTAGTACCTACCTATGAACCTATGAAACTGTAATGAACCATTTATTCTTATTAGTTTCTAGGAGATAACAAGCAAACTTTACTGACATTAAACTTAGGAGGAAGTGGTCACTTCAATATTTTCCAAGAAAAGGTAAGACAGAACAAAAACTAGACTCAAATATTTATGCAGATTTCAGGTCAATGCTGCCCCTGGACACCATTTCATCATTTTCATTTGCAGGAAATCATTGCATCAGCCTTTTCTTAGTTATTTTATTTACCAACAGCAAATGTAACTATACCAGTTCTGCTACATGTAAAGGGCACCAGCCCACTAACAACAGAAGGCACCAAAATATAAGATATCAACGTACAAATCTTAACTGGCAGCATTTTAATGACTGCTTCCTTTTCATAGTTTGTCAGCTACTTCTTTGAAGTTGACTGTAATTACATTTTATGATCTGGCAGCAGAGGAGATGCAAGAAGTCATACCTTCAAACAGATTCATGTATTTCCCTTCTTTCCATATCCTTTTACACTTACAAGAGGAAAGGTCATAAACTTACAGACATTTTATAGAGCAAATAGGGATGAACATGTATAATATCTTTAAATCATTGTCTTTGCATTAGGATCATCCTAGCACCATAAGCACTATGTGATTTTTAACCCTACCTGAGTTAAAACCATTTCAAATTTCAAAAGTTTCATCCAATTGATGACACCTCAGCAGTGCTGTACCTTTTAATGCTGCACTATAGATCCAGTAAGGGAACATGAATCCAAGCACATGGTGCAGGGTTAGACCTCACAGCCTTCTGATCCATCTGTTGCACCACTGACATTGGCTGATGATTCCAACAAGGGATACTTAACTGTTTCCAGATGATTTCCATGAAGTCAATACCTGAACTGACCTAGAGCTCAGTTTGCAAGCATTGTATTTTCTGATGTTATGGTAGCATGCAAAAATTCAGTAATGCATTTACATGCATTTGCAGCTATATGCAAAGTTGCATCCAATAGTAAAATAGTATTAAACACTCATAACAGCCTGAAGATATATTGCTTTAGCAGTCAGTAACTGGTGACAAACAGTGGATGATAATGAAGAAGACAAGCTACTCATTTGGAAAGATAATTGATATTCTGTAGAGTGACTAGTTAGCTACTGTTGATTAGTATTCCAATCTCAGCTAGCCAATGATTTACATTATTATTTTATTAAATAGATAACGGAACAAGTCTATCAGTGATCCTTGTGGTGATGCCAAAACCAAAATGCTAAGTATGCCAATAAGCCATTAGCTAGGAATATGTTGAGTTAGGAAGCTATCCCTCCAGTGTGTCATTTTTATATGTTAGTTTACATTAGAGTCAATAGTGTGGCTGTTTTTATAGCTACTGGTTTGGAGAATAAATATTAGGTCAGATAGGACTGGGTCTTTCATAGCTCAAAAAGTGAACCAGTTCACCCCAGGGCAGCCAGTAGGCTACTGAGTATAAGGGAAGTATTGCCGATTTATCAAGGCAGTTAAAGGATTTAAAGCCTTTAATTTTCCTGGTGAGAAATCTTTGTGGACTTTCAGTTGAGCAATATACTTGGATTTCTATATCCCAAAGGGTCATTGTTTTCAATAATAGGTAGAGAAGAGTACCAAATTAGGATGACTTTTTTGGATCTTAAAGATATTCCCTTGGAAATTAACTGGGCCAGATAGAAACATTTTCTAAGTATGGTGGAATCATGATGATCAAATGCGAGAGAGAGAGTTGTCAACATAAGTGCACTGACCTTGTTTTGACTGTGTTGTTTTTAAGATGAGAACCATTTATAACATATTAGGTGGGACCAGCTGTTTTGATGAGAATGACTAAGCTCCACTTTTTTGCATTAGCTTGAGATTGTTTTCAGTACACACACTTATCAGTACTCAAGTTATTTGGTGTACAATAGAATAGGGCTAATGAGCAATAAATCTGTATATGGATCCCATACCACTTCAGAAAAATCACTATACAGTGGGACAAAACAACATACAAAGTCTTGCCCCATTGTGTAAATATAACACTCCATGCATGGAGCACATCTGCAAAGCACGCCTGTCATATTTCTTTTCAAGTCACAGAGTCAGAGCCCTTGGAGTATCAGCTGATCAGCTACTAATACTGCACCAACCAACATATTCACAAAGTAAAACAAAGAAAATAAATAAAGCACTAATTCCTTTACATGGCAGTAAAGTACTTACACTCAGTGGAATTTCCTGTGGTGCAGGTAAACCTGTTACCACAATCATTCATAGAGCACCAGACCCCCCCCCCCAATACACTGACATAATGATTTTCCATGGTCCATCCTCATACCTATACCACCCTCATACATGTATCTCTCACAGCTTTGCTCAATTTGGGACAGTATTTAAGTATTAAGTATTACTCTAATTCACCTAAAAAGTTAATAGAACAACAGATCTTGTATCATCTCACTTTTCTGAACAATAAGAGATATGAAACTAATATCTGGCTTTTATCCTCAGTGATTTACCATAATATCAAACATTTTATTACATATGAGGTAATATCAGGTACGGCTAAAAGTTATGTGCCAAATGACTGTAATGTTTTTTTAAGAATCACTGTCATGTAAGGCAGACAATAACAGAATGAAGGTATAAGGCATTTACTTACTGTACAGTATGATTTGCCACAGTGTTGCACGTTGCTGCTTGGTAAGGCAGGCAATACTATATATATATATATATATATATATATATACATACGTGTGTGTGTGTGTGTGTGTGTGTGTGTGTGTGTGTGTGTGTGTGTGTGTGTGTGTGTGTGTGTGTGTGTATGTGTGTATGTGTGTGCGTGTGTGTGTGTGTGTGTGTGTGTGTGTGTGTGTGTGTGTGTGTGTGTGTGTGTGTGTGTGTGTGTGTGTGTGTAGCTGCCTTCTAACACTCTGGTTTGTAGCACGGTTACACTATAGTTGTGCCAGGCGGCCTGTACACAGGAGCATCAGTCAGTAAAATGGGATGGCTGCTGTGTGCTGTTGAGGCCTGCTATGATTCACTTTTGTGAATGAAGATAATCCCCAATGGCACTCTAAACATTAGTGCACAAGTTGCTAGTATGAATCTGTACACTATGTTTATATCATCCCAAGTAAAACACATCAAAGAACAGCGTTATTGAAGTAAGGTGCTTCAAAGCAAATGCATTTTTTTACAGGGGACAAGCTTCCATGTACCACTTATTTCCATTCACTTAAATATATCAACCCTTTACTGGAGAAAAAGGAAAATTCCCCTCTCTGGTATTCATCGATCTCTGACAAATACCAGACTTCCACTAACTCTGTTTGAACTACATTACATTCAGTCAATTTAATTTCATTGGAATGCATTCATACAGAGTGCATTTCAACCAGTGACAGATGACTCTCTGGGATAAGGGGTCTATATTAGTTCGCCAAAAGATATTTCCAGCGAACACCTCTTCATCGACAATCACTTCCACTATTCACAGAATTTTTCCAGGGCAAGGAAGTACTTGACCAACTACATAACTTTGCCCTTTTCCCCACTATAGTGCGATCACAGAGTTGGTAAAAAAAACTACCAGTATTCAACTATAAAACTTTTTAAATATCAGAAGACAGCTTTCCTAAGTTCTCTTCTGACATTTGTTTTATAGTTGAATACTTGTAGTTTTTTGCTCATTTTATGTTAGTTTAAAATTGATTGTTGAGCTGGAAATCCATGCAGTTCAGAAATATTATACTTCCAATGTGAAGCCTGATTATTCGAAATGTGTTTGTATTTTGTGATGTGGTGGTGCTGCGGTAACGTTGTCGCCTCACAGTAAGACGCTGTCCAGGTCGATTCTCAGCTAGAGCATCTTCTGCATGGAGACATGCGTGAATGGTAGTACCTTCGTTGAAGGTTGTGCGTCAGGGCTGGTAACTCGGCACGTAAAAATCAACTACCAATCATTAGCGGTGGCAACCCCTAACTAAATCACTATACAGTGGGACAAAACAACATACAAAGTCTTGCCCCATTGTGTAAATATAACACTCCATGCATGGAGCACATCTGCAAAGCACGCCTGTCATATTTCTTTTCAAGTCACAGAGTCAGAGCCCTTGGAGTATCAGCTGATCAGCTACTAATACTGCACCAACCAACATATTCACAAAGTAAAACAAAGAAAATAAATAAAGCACTAATTCCTTTACATGGCAGTAAAGTACTTACACTCAGTGGAATTTCCTGTGGTGCAGGTAAACCTGTTACCACAATCATTCATAGAGCACCAGACCCCCCCCCCAATACACTGACATAATGATTTTCCATGGTCCATCCTCATACCTATACCACCCTCATACATGTATCTCTCACAGCTTTGCTCAATTTGGGACAGTATTTAAGTATTAAGTATTACTCTAATTCACCTAAAAAGTTAATAGAACAACAGATCTTGTATCATCTCACTTTTTCTGAACAATAAGAGATATGAAACTAATATCTGGCTTTTATCCTCAGTGATTTACCATAATATCAAACATTTTATTACATATGAGGTAATATCAGGTACGGCTAAAAGTTATGTGCCAAATGACTGTAATGTTTTTTTAAGAATCACTGTCATGTAAGGCAGACAATAACAGAATGAAGGTATAAGGCATTTACTTACTGTACAGTATGATTTGCCACAGTGTTGCACGTTGCTGCTTGGTAAGGCAGGCAATACTATATATATATATATATATATATATATACATACGTGTGTGTGTGTGTGTGTGTGTGTGTGTGTGTGTGTGTGTGTGTGTGTGTGTGTGTGTGTGTGTGTGTGTGTATGTGTGTGTGTGTGTGTGTGTGTGTGTGTGTGTGTGTGTGTGTGTGTGTGTGTGTGTGTGTGTGTGTGTAGCTGCCTTCTAACACTCTGGTTTGTAGCACGGTTACACTATAGTTGTGCCAGGCGGCCTGTACACAGGAGCATCAGTCAGTAAAATGGGATGGCTGCTGTGTGCTGTTGAGGCCTGCTATGATTCACTTTTGTGAATGAAGATAATCCCCAATGGCACTCTAAACATTAGTGCACAAGTTGCTAGTATGAATCTGTACACTATGTTTATATCATCCCAAGTAAAACACATCAAAGAACAGCGTTATTGAAGTAAGGTGCTTCAAAGCAAATGCATTTTTTTACAGGGGACAAGCTTCCATGTACCACTTATTTCCATTCACTTAAATATATCAACCCTTTACTGGAGAAAAAGGAAAATTCCCCCTCTCTGGTATTCATCGATCTCTGACAAATACCAGACTTCCACTAACTCTGTTTGAACTACATTACATTCAGTCAATTTAATTTCATTGGAATGCATTCATACAGAGTGCATTTCAACCAGTGACAGATGACTCTCTGGGATAAGGGGTCTATATTAGTTCGCCAAAAGATATTTCCAGCGAACACCTCTTCATCGACAATCACTTCCACTATTCACAGAATTTTTCCAGGGCAAGGAAGTACTTGACCAACTACATAACTTTGCCCTTTTCCCCACTATAGTGCGATCACAGAGTTGGTAAAAAAAACTACCAGTATTCAACTATAAAACTTTTTAAATATCAGAAGACAGCTTTCCTAAGTTCTCTTCTGACATTTGTTTTATAGTTGAATACTTGTAGTTTTTTGCTCATTTTATGTTAGTTTAAAATTGATTGTTGAGCTGGAAATCCATGCAGTTCAGAAATATTATACTTCCAATGTGAAGCCTGATTATTCGAAATGTGTTTGTATTTTGTGATGTGGTGGTGCTGCGGTAACGTTGTCGCCTCACAGTAAGATGCTGTCCAGGTCGATTCTCAGCTAGAGCATCTTCTGCATGGAGACATGCGTGAATGGTAGTACCTTCGTTGAAGGTTGTGCGTCAGGGCTGGTAACTCGGCACGTAAAAATCAACTACCAATCATTAGCGGTGGCAACCCCTAACTGGGAGAAGCCGAAAGACACAACAACAACAACAACAAAATGTTATTATACATTCATAGGTAGGTACTAGGCTATTTGCCCGAAGGCATTTATAAGCCCAGCCAGAATGTGTTGGTTTTCACCACCCCCTTAGATTAGTTCCCTGTGCCTCTGTCCAGCAGAGCCACTGAAGTGATCCCTGGGGTAAACGTTCTGCTTCCCATCCACTCGTCAAAGTTTTTCTTGAAGAGTGTTAGTGAGGAGCTCTGCAAAATGTAGTTTGGAATCTTGTTCCAAAGCATGGGAAGTCTCTGGGACAGGAATCTATCCCTCCAGCATGTCCTATTTATTGTTGTGGTGTTATTTAGATCACTAGAGCGTGTGACTCGAGGGGATATGATTTTCTTTAGGTGGAGCATGTCCATCAATTCTGGGTTGGACATGGCCTTGTATGTCAGGCAGAGATCACCTCTGAGCAGGTGGTATGCAACTGAGTACAGCTGGAGATTCTTCAGTCGAGCTGCATAAGGCATCTGTTTGAGGCCAGTGATCCTCTTGGTGAGCTACTTTTGTGGTGTCTTGTAAGGTACATCCCAAATGGGGCATTGTACTCTGTGACAGGTCTGATGAGTGATGAGTAGAGGGGGACAATGACCTCTTTTGATCTGTATGTAAACCCTTTTGTGATCAGGTGGGCCACATAGAAGGATTTTCTAACCACTTTGGCAATGTGATTATCAAAGCAGAGATTACTGTCTGCTTGGGTCCCCAGATCCCTTATTACTATTAGTGTTTTATAACTTATAATATTGCTGTGTGTGAAAACTGATACAATGCTGTTTGTCAGTGTCTATCTTGTCTCTGTGGCCTGAGTCTTAGTTGAATAGGGTACTTGGAACACTTCATTTATCTGTTTAAAATAGTTAAATAAATACTTGCATACATACAAACCTACATATATACCTATATGTGTGTGTGTGTGTGTGTGTGTGTGTGTGTGTGTGTGTGTGTGTGTGTGTGTGTGTGTGTGTGTGTGTGTGTGTGTGTGTGTAAAACTAAATAAATAAATAAATACAAGTTTTCAGTACAATTCAACTGAACTTTTCTGAACTGATCTAAGAATTTCTAAGGATTATCATTGTGGCTTGTAGGAAGATACTGTGATCAATAATTTTAGGGTATTCTAGTGGGGGGCTGTCAAGGTCAGTCAAGATACGATTTATGTTTTTTTAAGGAATGTGAGTGTCTGTTGTTGGTTCACAATCTCTAAGATGTAAAAGAAAGTGAGTCTAGCCTATCCAATGTGATTACTGGAAACTGTTGAGAGAACTGATGGTCAAAATAATCCGCTACCATATTGTCATCATGGTCAGGACAGGATAATAGTTTTAAAATTAGCAGAATGGAGGTCCTGACCATCTAACATCCATAACATTTGGAGATTTACTGACATACTGATTTTACTTATAGGTTCATAGGTTCATAGGTTCATACTAGGCTATCTGACCTAGGGCATTTATAAGCCTAGCCAGAGTGTGTATGGCTTTCGCCACCCATTTTAAATTAATTTTGCTATGCCCTTTTTCGAGGTTAGTATACTGTGCCTCTGTCTAACAGTGACACAGAAGTGATACCCGGGATAAACCTACGATCTCCCATCCACTCATCAAGATTCCTCTTGAAGAGAGTCAATGAGGGACTCTGTCTAACCTGGACTGGGATTTTATTCCAGAGTGAAGAGAGCCTCTGGGTTATGAATCTGTCCCTCCAGCATGTCCTATTTATATCAGTGCTGAGGTTTAAGTCCCTCGAGCGCGTAGCTCGATGGGATTTGGATTTTCTGAGGTGCAGCATGTCCATTAATTCCGGGTTGGACATGGCTTTATACATCAGGCACAGATCGCCTCTGAGCAGGCGGTATACCACTGAGTAGAGCTGGAGTTTCTTTAACCGGGCAGCATACGGCATCTGTTTGAGCCCCTTGATCCTCTTGGTGAGGTACTTTTGGGGTCTTTCCAGTTGCTGCAGGTGTCTGGTAAGGTACATCCCAAAAGGGGCATTGTACTCAATTATGGGCCTGATGAGGGATGAGTAAAGAGGCACGATGACCTCCCCTGATCTAGATGTGAATCTCTTCATGATTAGGTGGGCTATATAAAATGTTTTTCTAACCACTTTGGCCACGTGGTTGTCAAATGAGAGATTGCTATCAACTTGGGTCCCCAGGTCCCTAATTACTTCTTCTGTACTTAATGGATTACCACCTATGTGGTAATTTGTGGGCACTTTGTTTTTGCCAAAGGGGATGACTATACACTTTTTGGCGTTTAGCTTGAGGCCATGGCTCTGGCACCAGTTGTCTGTTTCTATGAGGCCCTTTTGGAGGATGCTTGTGTCTGGAGAGTCTATTATGGCGCCCAGTTTGCAGTCATCTGCGAACTTGGTCAGCCACAGTCCTTCCATGTTGGCCTGTACCTCCGAGAAATATATACCGAACAAGAGAGGTCCCAAGACGGAGCCTTGTGGGACGCCACTTGTAACTGGTTTGGACTCTGACATGGCTCCAGCTATTCTAACCATGTGGGTTCTGTCCTTGAGCCAGTTTGCAACCCATCTAGTGACATAGGGGTTTATATTTAAGCTGGTGAGCTTATCTATAATGCCCGAG
This sequence comes from Protopterus annectens, assembly GCF_019279795.1. Classification (NCBI taxonomy): domain Eukaryota; kingdom Metazoa; phylum Chordata; order Ceratodontiformes; family Protopteridae; genus Protopterus; species Protopterus annectens. The sequence goes on from NC_056741.1 coordinate 1,472,081,288, forward strand.
TGGGGTATTGTATCGAAGGCTTTTGCGAGGTCCAGGTAGGCTGTGTGGACCACCTTCCCCTTGTCAATGGCCTTGGTGACTGTTTCAAAGAAATCAACCAGGTTTAAGAGGCAGGATCTGCCCTTAACAAAGCTGAAATGGGTAGGATCCAGTGTTTGTAGGTCCCCAATATCTTTATTTATAAGGTCCATGATGATCCTTTCCATAGCTTTGCAGGCCAAGCTAGTGAGACTTATGGGGCGATAGTTTCCAGGATCCGTTGAGGCACCACCTTTGTGGAGAGGGACCACTGTTGCTGTACGCCACTCTTTGGGTACATATCCTGTAGTAAGGCTGAGACTGAACAGTAGTTTTAGGTTTGGGTTTAGCTCTTCTTGGAGTTCATGTAGGACGCAGCCCGGGACACCGTCTGGTCCCATTGATGCTGTGTTTCTTTCTTTGCTAAGAGAGGGCAGCTCTTACCTGAGCATCTGAGATGTCAGGGGGGCAGCACTCTGCTGGGATAGATATTAGCCCTTTTGGTGGGGGGGGGAGAAGTTTGCACTGAACCTGTCAGCTAGGATGTTGGCAATGTCTGTGGGTTTGGTGTATTTTTTGTCATTTTGGACTAATTCTGAGCATATCTGGGAATTCCCACCCAGGTTCCTAACATAACTAAAGAAAGCCTTGTGATTATCCTTAGTGTCCTGTGCAATTTTTCTCTCGAAGCTGGCCTTAGACGATTTTATGAGTGCCCGTAGTTTTTGCTAATACTGATCAGAGATGCCTTCCCTTTTTGGGATTTTGCTCTGTCATGTAGTAGCTTCCTCCTTCTATTGTATAGTTTGTTTATGGCTGGGGTCCACCAGACAGGACGTCTGCCTTTGGAGGATTGGGTCTTGGTTTTATTTGGGATTGCATGATCCATGCATTCCTGAAGGTGTTCATAGAATGCGTTTATAAAGGATTTTGTGGTCTGGGCAGATTATCCACAGGCCGGGGCTTTGAAGGATTCCACCTTGGTTTTGAGGAGTGTGAAATTTGCTTTAGAGAAGTTTTTCACTGTGGTTTTCTGGGCATGGGGTGGGGTCGGGATGTGAATATCCAGTGAGATTAGTTTATGGTCTGATCTTACCAGTGAGGGATACACTTCTGGTCTGGAGCATAGAGTCCCCATGTTGGTGATGATCAGGTCCAGTATGTTTTCCCCTCTTGTGGGAGTGGTAACAAGTTGTTCCATAGCATTTGAGTTTATAAATTCTAGGAACCTTTGGGCTAGGGTGTTGGAGCTAGAGTAATGCTCCCAGTCTATGGTTGGGTAGTTGAAGTCACCCAATATAATGGTGTTTGGAGAGACCTTCATATTTTCCAGTGTTCTCAGGAAGGCCGAGTGGGGTTCCTGGGTTTGGGAGGGTGGTCTGTAGCAGGCTATGTAATAAATATTCCACAACTGATCTCCGCAGAGCACTCAAGTCTTAACATTGGTTGAGATCAATGGTAGATAAGTACTTCTGATACATTTTGTTTCATTATGGAACAAATTTATTTAGGAAAGTTAGAAAAAATTTGATTTGAAATATTTAGAAGCTTCTTTACAGGAAGCTTAACATTTGCTATGAAAGGATAGAAATTAGTTTTTTATATTGTAAACTTTGGTGTAGGTCCATTTAACAAATATTGGTTGATGACCACTTATCATATCTGCCAGTGCATTGAGATACTAACAAGTACCAAGCCAAGAGTATACCCCAGGATACATGAAGCTTGCGCCAGGCGCAGGAGTAGCGTTGGTGATCTAATGCCAAATATGGCCGCCGAGCGATTCAGGTACGAGCTGTTTCCACATGCACTACCAGCATACGCCAGAGCTGTGCAGCTCCCGGCGCATGTATGCTAATTACCCCATGCACAGCAGTGTAGCATGCAAATGAAGGTATATAGCGATTCATGAAGTGGTGCAGGTGTAGCGTAAGCATGAAGAAATGTAAACCAAAAAAAATGATTTACATTTTTTCAAACATAAAATCGGAGCCATGAAAGCGGACCAAACTTACATATTATAATGTTCATATATGCCAATGGCTAAATATATAGCCAATGGCATAAAAAAACATGCACAACACATAAAAAATAACATTTGATGTCATGGCCACACTAACGCAAAGTAAAATCGCAGTGCATTGGTGCACAAACAGGATCACAATGAAAATATATTTATATGTCATAAAACTACAATGTAACACAATTCATGAATTCCCAGTAATAGTCAATGGCACGCATGCTACACCACAACCATGGTGCAAGGGTTACTAAGGGTCTGTGGCAGTGTTCTGTGTGGTAACTAGGAATTAGTAGTCAATACCATGCAAATGAGTCAAGTAATACTGAATCACAAAATCCCCGCTGGCGTAAAGATGTACCACGCATCATAGCAATACAACACTGAGGTGTGGCCTGGAGATAAACATGACATCAAGAGAGGGGTGCGCCACCTTAGCTGTAAGCACATTGGAGGATTGCTAATCCAGGTTGCCTGTTGATAAGCAAAGCCGCAGGATAGGGGTGTGGAAGTAGCCATAGCTTTTCTTAGCTGAGAGCACACAAGGTAACTGAAAGTGCATGTGAACGTGGATGAAAATGTGCTCAAAACCTGGTAAACTGCTGTGTGCGGCGCGCACCATAACTGAAACAGGAAGGATACGGGAAGACAATAAGGAAATGCTGCAGCATGGTAATTGGAGTACAAATGAGTAATTAACACCTAGGAACTCACAGTGGGCCATTGACAACAGCTAACAAGGCTGCTAGCAGCTACCTGCAGAACAGGAAAGGGGAGGTGCCGTACTGCCAAGAAAAGAAAACTGTCACAGCAGAACAAGGCAAACTTGCAGTAAATCAGCTACACAACACATTTCGGAACACAATTCTGGTTTGGGAAAGTACAAAACAAGAAAGCAGGCAGCTGGATGCATGCCTGACAACGGGAGGGGAATCAGGTTGAAAAGTGAAGTAACGGTCAATAGATGAATCATGGCAGCCAAGCGTAAGTCAAAACCAAAGGCCCCACAATAGCAGTACCTGCTGTAAAACCCATAATTAAGATACCCTGCAGCTGGAATTGCACATACACACCCAATTACACCAGCATCATCCATTGCACAATAGTATAAATTGTGAAAACCCCACACACACACTTGTGTATTCCCAGACACTCTGCACCATTGGTGTATACAGATGGGGAACTTTTAATATGTACATGTTAGGGGCTGCCATAGCTTTGATTCACCAGCATGTGTTGGAGACTGATGGTGGTATGGAGGATGGTGCTGACAACCATCTCAGGCGCCGGAGGAGGAGAAGAGTGTTCAGACCCAGGGTAACCTGCCAGGGGCTACATGATCTGGAGATAGTAGAGCATTACAGGGTGGACAGGGACACCATACATCAACTTGTTGAACTGTGCCTCAGAGCCAGAAATAACAGAGGGGAACCCATCCCAGTGGACACGAAGGTATGTGTAAGCTTGAGAATACTAGCCACAGGTACCTTTTAAAGGCCAACAGGGGATATCATGGGGATCTCACAGGTATCAGCATTCAGGGTACTTTACCAGTTCCTGGATGCCATGTTACCACATGCCAATGAGCACATATACTTCCCCCAAACGCAGGAGGAGTTGGCCAGCAATATGCATCTCTTCCACCGTGTGGCAGACTACCCAGAGGTACTGGGTGCAATAGACTGCACGCACATACACACCAAGACACCACCCAGTGAGCAGGGTAGGCTCTACATAAACTGCAAGGGATACCCCTCCATCAACTGTCAGGTTGTGTGCAATGCCCAGGGCATTATCATGGATGTGTGTGCTGGCAGCCCTGGAAGCTATCACAACTCCCACTGCTTGCATGCCTCACAGCTGTATCAGGTATTTGCCAGGGGGGAAATCCCATATGGCCACCTGGTGGGGGATGCTGGCTATCCATTGGAACCATGGATAATGACTCCCATCAGAAATGCACACACAGCCACGCAAAAATGCCATAATGAGGCACACGCAGAAACCAGAATCATCATAGAGTGTGTGTTTGGGATGCTGAAATCATGGTTCCGTTGCTTGGACATATCTGGTGGAGCCTTGCAGTACTCTCCAGACATGTGTGCCCACATCTTAATAGTATGTGCCATGCTACACAATATGATCCTGTGGAAACAGCTGCAGCAGGGACAGAATGGTGAAGGCCCTCACAGCCCACCACCATTGCCAATGGCCCCACAGGCAAAGAGGGACTCAGACCATGAACACCCTGTGCTAGCCCCAGTAGGCAGACAGAGGTGTGCCCAGTATGCCCATGCCTTGGCAAAGAGGAAACGTATAGCACACACACTGACAGTGTAGGCACCTATGGACTTACACCCTTCTCCACCTGCACACACAGCAAACATGGATGGCACAAACGCACGACCACCTGTAAATTGTCATGTATAGGTGGTCTACTGTGTGCATCCTACATAGGCAGCCCTCAACTAATGTACACAACTGCCATTGGCACAAGGTAAGTCAATACCTGAACAGTAAATTAAGCTATCAGCATGTGTCCATACTGTATGTATAGGTTCATAAATACATAGGTAGGTACATGCCTAACTGCCCGAGGCCAGTCATAAGCATAGCCAAAATGTGTCTGCTGTCGCCACCCCATTGATTAACTAACTGTCCCTCTGTGAAGCAGAGCCAATTGCGGGATCTCTGGGTATATCCACTGTTCCCCACCCACTCTGCAAGGATTCCCTGGAGTGTTAGTGAGGGGTTTCATATAATGTAATCAGGGATGTAGTTCCAAATAATGGGGAGTACCCGTGACAGGAATCTGTCACTCCAGCATCCTCCAGTTATGGCTGTGGCAAGGTGTATCTCATTACAGTGTGTGGCTCACTGTGACATGGATGCCCATAGGTGGAGCATATCCATTAAGCCTGACTTGGACATGGCTTTGTTGGCCAGCAAATATCATCTCTGAGTAAACGAGATGCCACTGAGTAATGCATGAGTTTATACAGTCTGGCAGCATAGGACACATGTCTGAGGGCATTATCTCTCTATGCAAGGTACGTTTGTGGCCCTTCCAGCTGTCAGATGTGTTTTCTGAGGTACATCCAAAATGGGGTATCATACTTGATGATGGGATTGATGACTGATGAGTAAAGGGGCACAATAACCTAAGTCTGTTTAGATGTGAACCCTTAAGTAATCAGATGGCCTACATAGATGGATGTCCTAACTACTTCACACATATGACTGTCAAAGGAGAGATCACTATGTAATGTAGTCCCCACATACCCATTACGTCATCTGAATTATACTGTCTGTCACTCATGTGTTAATATATGTGTGTGTGGTTTCCCAGAATTGAATGACCATGCAGTATGTGGCCTTTAGCTGGAGGCCATCACTCTGACACCCTGTGTTGGTCTATGTGAGGCCCCTTGAAGGACGTCTCTGACAGATGGATTGTCAGTTATGGCTACCAGTCTGCAGTAATCACCAAACATGGCCTGCTGTAGTCCACCTGTGTTAGCCCGTACCTCTGAGAAGTATATGGCAAACAGTAGGGGTCCCAGGACTGACTCCTGTGGGACACCAGTTGTGACTGGTCAAGAGTTGGACCTGGAGGCTGCTAGGCTTACCATGTGGGTTCTGTGTGTAAGCCTGTTGGCAAACCAACCTGTGATGTATGGGTGCATGTACTGGCTGGTGAGTGTAGAAATAACAGCTGAGTGGGGAATGGTGTCAAAACCCTTGGCGAGGTCCAGGTAGTATGTGTGAGCTACCATGCCCCACACCTAAAGTCTAGGTGGCTGTAAGATGTCAAACTGGTTCAGTAGGCATGATCTGCACTCAATCAAGGTGACCTGGGTTAGGTCAAGTGTCCATTGTCTATGTTAATGAGTGCCATGAGGATGCGCTCCATAGCCGTGCAGATCAGGTTACTCAGGCCTATGGGGTGGTAGTTACCATGGTCAGTTGTGTCACCACCTTGGTGGAGTGTAATAGCTGTTGCCATGTGCCAGTGAATGGCCATGTAGCCTCTGTAGAGGCTGATGTTGAATTGCTATATTAGGCAGGGGGCCACGTTGTCTTGTAGTGTCTGCAGGATGCAGTCTGGGACACCATCTGCCTCCACTGATGCTCTGTCATGCTGTTTGAAAGGGACATTACCACCTGTATGTCATAGATGTCTGGGATACTGTATGTTTTTGGTATTGTTGTGGGGCCAGTAGGGGATGAAGCTTGCTCCGAATGTATCATCAAGTGTGTTGGTGATATCAGTAGAGTCAGTATATTCAGTGCAATATTGCACCAGCGCAGTGCAAATCTGTGTGTTACTGCTTACATCCTTGACATAGCCAAAGAAGCCTTTGTGGTCATATTCTGAATCCATGCCTGTTTACCTGTGGATGTCAGCCTTGCATGATTACATGAGTAACATAAGTATCTTGCTAATATTGGTCACGGACTTCTGCATGTCTTGGGATTTGCTGTTGCTCTGGACTACTGTACTACTTCTGTTGTATAGCCTGCATAATGCAGGGGTTCAGCAGACTGGTGTCCTTGTGTAGGAGTAGCTAGTCCTGATTTACCATTGATGGCATGACCCATACATCTTTGTAGGTGCTTATAGAGTGCATTCATAATTCTGTCTGTATCTTGAGCAGTGTCATCCCCGAGCGTGGGGGCTGTGAACCCTCCCACCTCTGTCATTAGTACTGTGAATTTAGCTGTAGGAAAGGTATTCAGTGTTTGTTCCTTGGGTGGGGAGATGGTTGGGAGTAGAAATCATCAGTGAATAGTTCATGGTCAGATCTAAACAGTGACCAGTTTACCTCTGCTGTAGTGCACCTGTTGCACGTGTCAGTGATTACCACTTCTAGTATGTTTTCACCTCTCGTTAGTCCATCTACCAACTGATACAGGCCATATGAGGTGATAAATCCCAGGAAGTGCTGGGCCTGGAAGTGAATACTCGAGTAGGTTATCCAGTTAAGTGTAGGGTAGCCAACATTGATCAATAACAGGGTGTCTGGTAGGACTGTCATATTTATCACTGTCTCCAGATAGTTGTAGTGGTGGTCCTGGGTCATGGAGGGTTATCTGTAGCAGCTCAGAGTTTGCATTGCAGTCGTGGCTGCTGCACATGGATGATCACAGAGGTATCATGCTGCCCCACTAACTTGGAGATGTAGTTATCCCTGATGAATATGGATACACCCCCTCCATGTCTGTGCCAGTCCATGTACAGTGGCTGAAATGTATGTTATGGGTTGTAGTCTGGTAGTGCCGGTGTGCTCACAGGAGCCTTATACAGGTCCCAGTCACAGAACAGATGTAGATGTTGTCCATACTGAGGGGTGCTGTGAGTGCATGCATGTTGTGAGTACTACCCATGGTGTTGAGTAACCTAACCCTCATTGGTTCCACTATTGTGCAGTTCATGGAGGTGAGATCCACCTCTGAGACCTGCCTAAAAATGGCACCATGGGTGTGCCAATAGCCTTAGCCAGCATTCCAAAGCCTTAGGCTGACACATGCAAGTTGGTATGGCATTGTTGCAGGCATGTATCCCATCCGTGCTTGTGTCCCATCTTTCCTGTAGGTAACCTACTGGTAAGCAATACAAAGCCTGAAACCTATACATGTCCACTAGCTTCCAAGATAGGCTTTTGGTGTGATTATGTATCAGTAGTCTGTATGCTATTGCTGTTCTTAACTGTTGTCTGACTACATGGTGAATCTACACTGTATATTGTGATCAGAAAACTCTGTATAATCACATATGATGTTGGAGATGGCCTGCACTGTATAGGTTCACAGATAGGTAGTATGCTATCTGCCCAAGGGCATTTAGAAGCATAGCTACAGTGTGGTGGCTTTACCTGCACCATTGATGAAGTAACTGAGCCTCTGTCAAGCATAGCCAATAAAGTAATTCTGGGCAGAGTTGCTGGAAGCTGTTGAAGACTGGTGTGCTGTAGGGTGATAGGGGCACATAGTGATCTCAAAAGGGCATGTTAACATGGCAAACCAACAGCATTCAATTTCCCCAACAGGTCTTGCAGCTGTAGAACTGGAGTGGCTCCCCCACACCCTGACTGTATGTGTCTTGGACACATGATCCTAGGGGTGTATATACTGTTGGCCAGTCACACATCAAGGTTTCCCCTGAAGTGTGTCAGTGAGTGGCTATGCCAAATGTAGTTAGGATGTTAATGTATAGTCTCTCAATTCATGTGTCATGTCGGGTATTTCGAGAAGCTCACTGGGTGTGGGTGGCTCCGCCTGTTGTGTTGCCAAGCTTACACATAGGATTCATGGACATAGGAAATAGGCAGAAGGAACGTTAATGTCAATAGTGTAATGGCTACAGCATTTGCATAATATCTGTGCAGTCCTGGTTCAAATCCCAATAAAGTCAGAGATGATTTACATGTTACATAGTATACCTTAACCACAGCTTGCATATATAGGTAGTATTTCACAAAATAATAAACATTTGGAACACACAACCACTGAAATGTGCATTAATCACCCTTGCACTACCAGTGCCTGCTCTGAGAGGTAAATTTACCACTGCCAGGATTAGAACACGCAGCCATGTACACAATCTTCACAATAACCTACCACTAAGCTACCTGAGATGTATCAACAGCAGCTGTGTATTTTGACAGGTTAAAACACAAAAGGTAGGAATGTGTGGAAATAGGACAAACCGGCATGTACCCAATGAATGGTGTATGCTATATATATATATATATATATATATATATATATATATATATATATATGTATATATATATATATATACAGAGAGAGAGAGAGGGAGAGAGAGAGAGATATGTCGATATATGGGGATCTATATATATATATATATATATATATATATATATATATATATATATATATATATATATGTAGATATATAGATAGGTTAACAACATCTACATAACCATGGAGGTACATATAAATGGGATACCTACCAAATACCGAATGCTTGACATACCGACGCTCGATATCATGAGACTTAAAGTCCGAAAGACCACAGTACCGAAACAACAGAAGCGCAAGGTTTAAAATCCCGATGTTAAGGGACATTTAGTCAGTGCTTCTGGTGTTGCGGTTCAGGCAGGTTAATGTGTGTAAGTGTGTTTCTGAGGGCTGTAGTGTGTGTAAATGTGTGTTCTGAGCGTGGTGTCTGTTCCTGGGGGACTGTAATGTGTGGGTGTGGGTTTGCTTTGTGCGTCTGTTTGTGCAATCTTTGAGGTAGAATATTAAAGTAGGAGGGTGTAAGGGGCGCAGCCACTCACATGGGGGGTGTAGGGGGGCTTGCCCACCTGCTCATACGTAGTGTAGGATTGTTTGTTTGGATGTGGTGGGTAGCAGTGTGTCTGTGTGTGTGTGTGTGTGTGTGTGTGTGTGTGTGTGTGTGTGTGTTCCATGTCTGTGTTACTTTTGCAAGTTTGACTGTCGCTGTCAGTAATGTGGGATATGGGAGTCTGCGCCCGGTACTGTGGGCGTCGGAATTTTGTGTGCTCAGGATTCTGTAGGTATCCCGTATACAGCGGTTGGAGTGTTCATATATGAGTATAACATGGACTATAGCAATCACACATTCCGCCACGACCAAACTTTATGAACAAAGGATATGGAGAGTATATGCCTATACACTGTTACAAATATGTGCTATGGACATGAGCCAAAGATAGGGTTACCACCTGTCCCACTTTGCGAGGGACAGTCCCTCTTTGAGCAGTTGTGTCCTAAACAAAAATATTAAACGTGGCAAATGTCCTGAGATTGTAGGACATAATTATGTCTCATATGTAATGTAATAGTTGCATACAATAATTCTTTCTGTATCTAAAATACCTATATGTTACAAGAAACAGGATAAGCAACTAAACTGCTACAAGAATAAGCTTATATTTAGGCAAAAAAGGAAAGTTCTAGCCTTTGTACTGACCGTAGGTTTGTGTCGGCCTGTAAAATCTGATGTGTGTCTCGAAAATGTCCCACTATGGCCATTTGAAAAGGTGGCAACCCTAGCCAAAGAGGGTCAGTCACCAACACAACTCCAATGACTGCAAATACCTATGACAGAAATACACAGCTGTCATGTAGCAACACTTTATTACATTCCGATGTATTGCCAAAAGTATTCAAGGACTAACATCACCTGCATGCTATACAGGAACCAATTAACAGTGCCTTAATGAATCAGCCTGCAATTACCATAGTATTAGTCCACTAAAGGATAGGTGTTCAAATAGGGAAGGAACCCTCACGCACATATCGATTATGTATAAAAGCAGTTCCTACACACCTGCATCTGCTATGTACATCCACCAACATCTCCCCCACACCCAAACAAATTACAATACAAACTGTAATAACATCACAAATCATTCACTCACTGTACGACATCTGCAGAAGCCTTAACATACCTTGTCAGAGACACACTAACATGGCCCTATGTGAAATAGTTGCTGTTATACAATGGAACAGCTGCTGATGTTACAGGGTTTGTTTGCACAAATCCCATTTCAGAGGGGTGTGTACACCGGGAAGTGTTACCAATTACTGATTAACAGCACAGTATGATACACATGTACACCAAACCAAAGCTGTCTGGTGAGCTGCCCAAACATCCTTGCCAGACTGAAACATCTGCAGAAGTATCAGGTCAAAACAAACCCTGCATAAGTAGCAATGTTCTGAAATTGAACAGCTGTAGTCACATGTAGAAGAACATCTTTTAGCCATTACACACAATCCACGGGAGTCATGAAGCTAATATATCTCTGTCTGTCTCCATATAGCTGTTGAAATACATCACAAACAACACATCCAGGCCATCTTCCTCGAAAGTAAGGCAAAGGGACAACACCAAAGTGGAGTACTCAATTATCACCACTGTTGCCAATGGCTAATGGAGTAGCTGCACAGCTGATGTGCATCTAATTAACTACTTTGGAACACCAATTGGTGATCAGGATAGCACATGTTACCGATATTTAACTATAAAAGGATGGCTTATCACACATTCAAACCATCTGTATATACCAGCAGAACGTTACAAAGAAGATTGAATCACAAACTGAAAAGGATTGAAATAACAGTCAACGACACCTCAGGCTACTAATAAGGTATGTAGAACACTCAGTATGTCTGTGTATGTAGTACCTGTTCTGTAATATTTAAAGTGTACGCAATGCATATAGTGGAAACAGTTATCTTGTAGTGATGTATTGTTGAGCATAGTAACGCTTGTAGTATTTATGTCTGTACTGCTGTAGGTCACAAGGCAAACACTGCATACACCACAAGGGATGCTATATAAGGGCTTTGAACCCAACTAATCCTCACCAGCTGCAGCCAGTGGCAGGGTTGGTCCAACAAGTATGTGCTATAACAGGGGATAGTATATGTTGATATATTGTAACAGTAGGCATATGTATGGTTGTATTACTGAGAATAACATGTTGAAAGTTGGCCTACTGTGCAATTATGATATGCATTGTGGGATATTGTGCCAATAACTGTGTAATGTACAGTATTGTAGGCAGATATGTATTACAAGTTACATACCATTACTGTTATGTTAGGCAAACATTAGTTATGTCTATTGGCATTTACAATACACAATAACAGGATACATATGACTTGTAGTCACTCGACAGTTTAACAGAATGATAGCAAAGTAAAATGGAAGATCTAGTTAACTATCCATGCACATAAGACATGTAATAAGTTCAAAGGTAGGTACTAGGCTGTCTGCCCAAGGGTATTTATAAGCCTAGCTAGAGTGTGTTGGCTTCCGCCACCCCCTTAGGTTAGTTCCCCTGTGCCTCTGAACACCAGAGCCATTAGTTCCCTGGGCCTCTGTCCAGCAGAGCCACTGCAGTGATCCCTGGGGTACATGTCTGTCTCCCATTCACCCATCACGGTTTCTCTTGAAGAGTGCTAGTGAGGGGCCCTGCCTGATGTACATTGGAATCATGTTCCAAAGCATGGGGAGTCTAAGGGTCAGGTATCTGTCTGTCCAGCACGTCCTAGTCATCATTGTGGTTAGGTCTATATCCCTAGAGCATGTGGCTTTCAGGGGCTTCTGTTTAGGTGGAGCATATCCAGCAATACTGGATTGGACATGGGCCTTGTATGTCAAGCAGAGATCACCTGTGAGTATGCGGTATGCAACCGAGTACAGCTGGAGTTTCTTTAGTTGGGCTGCATAGGTCATCTGTTTGAGGTCAGTAATCCTCTTGGTGTGGTATTGTTGTGGCCTTCCAAGCTGTTGCAGTTGTCTTTTAAGGTACATCCCAAATGGGGTGCTGTATCCTTTAATGGGTCTAATAAGTCATGAGTAGAGAGGCACAATGGCCTCCTTTGTTCTGGATGCAAACCCATTAGAGATTAGGGGGGCCACGTAGAATGATATTTTAACCACCTTGACATTATGGTTATTGATAGAGAGATTGCTATCTACTGGGGTTCCCAGATCCCTTATTAACTTTTCTGTATGTAGGGGACTAGCACCTATGTGGTAGTCCACGGGTAATTAGTTTTATCCAAAGGGGATGACTATGCACTTTGTGGCATTCAGCTTGAGGCCATAATATTGGCACCAGGTATCCATCTCAGTGCGAACCTTCCGGAAGGTGTCTGTATCAGCTGGGGAAACAATTATGGCCCCTAGTTTGCAGCTGTCTGCAAACCTTTTCAGCCAAAGCCCTCCTGTGCCTGTACCTCAGAGAAGTATATACCGAGCATGAGGGGGTCCTAGGACTGAGCCCTGGGGGACGCCACTTGTAACTGGACTACAGTCAGACCTAGGGTATGCAACTCCCACTGTGTGGGTTCTGTCCGTGAGCCACTTTGCAAACTATCTCATGAAGTAGGGGTTAATGTTCAGGTGGATGGGTATGTCGATAATACCAGAATGGGGAATGGTGTTGAAAGCCTTTGAGAGATCACGATAGGTTGTGTGGACCTCCTTACCCTCATCTAATGCCTTGGTAACTGTCTCAAAGAAGTCCACCAGGTTTAGGAGGCATGGCCTGCCCTTAACCAAGGCAAACTGGGAGGGGTCAAAGGTTTGGAGGTACCCAATGTCTCTGTGACTGAGATCCATGATGATGTGCTCCATGGCTTTGCAGACCAGGCTAGTCAGGCCTATAGGGCAATAGGTCACATGTTCCATTGTGGCACCACCTTTGTGGAGTGGGATAACTGTTGCTGTGCACCATTCAGGAGGCACAAAGCCTGATGCGAGGCTATTATTGAACATGGTGCGTGCGTAGGTGGGGAGCTAGTACATTCTGACGTTTGTGTAAAACGCAGCCTGAGATGTTGTCCGGTCTCATGGATGCTGTTATATTGGCTTTAGAGTGTGCAGCTTTTACCTGTGTACTTGTGATTATAGGGACTCTGCATTCTTCCTGTATAGATATGGGCCCTTTAGGGGGTGAGAGGGAGGAAAGGTAGCACTGAACCTATCTGCCAGGATGCTGGCAATATCAATTGGTTCTATAATGTTCATGCCTTTGTGCTGTAACCCAGAACAGATCTGGGTGTTGACATCGAGATATTTGACATAGCTAAAGAATGCGTTGTGGTTGTCCTTGGAATTAGTGGTGGTTTTGTTTACGTAGCTAGCTTTGTAGGATCTTATAAGGGATCTCAGCTTCTTACTGAGGCTAACCAGGGAGCAACTCCATACATGGGATTGTAATCTCTTTTGCAACAGTGTCTTACTTCTGTTGTACAGTTTGTTTATGGCAGAGGGTCACCAGATTTGCTTCATTAATTAGGAGTATAGCGTCTTGGTTCTGTTTGGGATAGCATGATCCATGCACCCATGTAAGTGCTTATAGAGTGCATTTGTGTAGGTTTCAGTAGTTGAAACTGTATTGGCCATCTGCATGGGTGTCATGAAGTTCACCATGTCTGTCTTAAGAAGCATGACGTTGGCTTTGTAGAAATATTATACTGTGGTTTCCTTAATGGGGGGTGGGGCGGGATGTGGTTATCAAGGGTGTTTAGCTTATGGTCAGATCGGACCAATGAGGAGTTGACTTCAGGTGTGCAACACCAGTCACTCATGTTGGTAATGCCTAGGTCTAGGATATTGTTGCCTCTGGTGTGTGTGTGGATAAGTTGATCTAGGACATTGGTGTTTATGAATTCCAGAAAGCATTGAGCTAATGAGTTGGTACATGAGTAGTTATCCCAGTTAATGGTGGGGTAGGTGAAGTCTCCAATTAGTAGGGTGTTTGGTTGAGCTCTAATAATTTCCAGTACATCAAGAAAAGAGGGGTGGTAATCTAGGGTCATGGTGAGGGATCTGTAGCAAGCTACAATTTGGATTGCAGTTTAGCCCAAAGGTAGTTGAACTTGGATAACCTCGGATGCATTGCACTAAGCAACTAGCCTGGAGGGGTGGATATCCTTAATGAATATGGACACACCTCCACCTTGGGTGTTCCGGTCCAGGTTACATGGCCGAAAAGTGTGCTATGAGGTATATCCTGGTAGTGCAGGGGTGCTCTCTGGAGCCTTGAACCAGGTCTCAGTCACTGCACAGATATCAATGTTCTCCATTACAAGGAGTGCCTCAAGTGAGTGCATTTTGAGATTTAGACTTCCAGCATTGAGTAGCATTACCCTCAGTTTGTGCTTGCTTTTTCCTGTTATGGTGGTGAATATGTTATTTGAACCTTGTCTAAAGAAGGCACTATAGGGGCAGCAAGAGCCTTAGCCAGTATCCGGAATCCCAGGGGCGACAGATGTAGGCTATCTGTGGCAAAGCATCATGGTCTGTCGACCATGTTATCCCAAGCAGACAGATACTGGATCCCCTTAGAATGACACCAGAAGCTTAGCCAATTGTTGAAGTCAATCATTTTGTCCACATACTGCGGTATCATTCTGGGCGATGGCAGAATGCTACTCAGGGCTAAGGTCATACCTGCCTGGCCTACAAGATCGGAGAGCTCTTCCATGTCTCTTTTCATGTAGTCCAGGGAGTTACGTCTCAGGTCATTCACACCAACATGGACAATGACAGAGTCATATTTGTACATGTTGTGGAGTGACCTGAGTATGTGGGTTATGTTGCGGATCCTGGTACCCGACAGGCAGCTGACAGTAACCTTCTCCTTGTTTAGCTTGGTGAGTAGAACATCAGTGTGCCTGACTATAGAGTCACCTATGACTAGTGTGTTGGGTACGTTGATTTGCCTTATTGGCTGTGGTTGAGTGGCACACTGACTCTGTGGGCTATGTGCCATTGGGGTTGTGTTGGGGGATGGAGGCTGCTTGCATTTCCTCTTTGGAGGTCTCTGTTGCTTAGATTATTATTAAGAGCCTCCGCCAATGTTTTTGTGTTACTATGTGTGGATTATGGTGGTGTAGATTTAGTGAGACTATGTGATGAGTGTGGTGTGGTGCAAATGTTTACCTTCCCCACATGACTGTCAGGTCAGTCTTGGTTGGAGAGAGCTTTACCTCCAGTTTGGCTAGATAAGTGCATCTCTCACAGGTTGTAGTGTTGGGTGGTAGGCGGAGAGGGTTGTCTGTGTACATGAGGCAATGTCTACATTGCCTCAAGATGTCCAGATTCATCAGATAGACAGGAGAGAACACTGGGAGCTGACCCTTGAACATGCCTGAATATAAAACTATTTTCCCCTAGATAAGTGAGGAAAGTGAGCACAAGAGCTATTTTACTCTAAGCAAGTAAGAAAAGTACGTACAAAAATTGTTTACCTCTAGGTAATGAGAAAGATTGAGTGCTATAGTAATTAGTGGCTTACGTAGTGCTTAAAAGTTCTGAACAAGTGCTGAGCATGAATAAGCAATCCAGATAGGGTCTTGGATAACATAAACACACTGTCCCCCCCCCAATAGGTACACAATCATATATCCATGTACACTACAGAGCCCCTGTAACCACAACTATGCAGGTACAAGCTGCACTCAGGCTGCATGGGACCTGTCCACATCCCAGGTTGTATCATACACATATGGCAAAACAAGTTGCTCTCCACATACACATCGGATTCACGAAGGCTTGCACGGAGTCTAAGAGTAGAGTAAGACTCCATGCAGCCAACATGTCCGCCGAGCGATCCAGGAAGAGTCGGTAGGGGTGTGTAATAAAGCTCCTTAAACTAGTCCTACACGGACAGGGCTTGGATATGCAAATTACCTCCATTGCATGTGAAAGCTATGCAAATGAGGTAAATTTGCGATCCAGGAAACCCAAACCTGTCCGAGTAGGAGTAGTGTTATTTGCAGAAATGTACTCAGTTGACAACTGAGTACGGCTCTGCAAATAGCAAAACGGAGCCATGACAGCCCCAAAAAAGGATGCATTTACAGGAGGAAGCATGCCAATGGCCAAAAATACGGCCATTGACAATGTTCACCGATGCAAAATAAAAATAAATAACTTTTTTTTTTCATCCCGATCTCCGGGGTTTAAGCGTAGCCCAGCGCCGCGTAAACGCACTGCGCCCTAAAAACCAGAAAATCAATAATTATGATCCACAAATGTGGATTTTATAGCTGATATGAATTTACAATGCAAGTGAATGGAAGGCTGAAGACAACATGGCCACCGAGTAGAGGTTGTTAAGGGGGGAAGCTCAGTCTAAGAGATGTAACCAAGCATTAGTAGTCAATCCCATGCAAATGAGGGTTAGGATAGTGAATTGCAAGTTTACATAGCAAATGAGCACAGTCAGTGGAGTGTAGGAGTAGGATAAGGGGAGTAACAGAGTAGAAGATAGGTGACATCACGAGGGGGGCATGTATGAAAGAAGTGAAGCTCATTGGAGCTGAGTGGCATGTGTCAGGTGGCATTTACATATCATTGAAAGAGGTGTGTCAACAGGTAGGCTAGGTAAAGTAAAGAAATCAAAGGTGTATGCCGTGGATAACACCAAAGTTTATTGCTGAGCGTGCATGCGTGCGTGTGCACGCCAGTAAACCCGAGTAAGACAGTGTGAGCGCATGTTAGCGTGTGTGTGCGTGTGTAAGCCGGAGTAAGCATATGTAAGGATGTGTAAACAGTTGTATGTGCGTTTGCGCCAGTGTGCACTCGTTTTAACAAGAATAAGCAAGTTTTAGTCCATGTAAGCATGTGTGCGCGCATGTTAGCGGGTGTGCGCGTGTTTGCTCTTGTGGGCACGGCGCTCCCCCTGAGGAAACAGAAAGGAAAAAGGAAGCACACCAAATAGTAGGAAGTTACCAGGGAGTACTAGCAATGCTAGCAGGTGAAACCAATCAGAATCAGGCAATTACACAGGCAGTACACTAGCCCAGCCCATCCCAGCACTTAAAACTGTGCAAACAACAGTCCATTATGTTTCTCTCAAGAGACACTGCAACACTGCAGTAAGCTAATAGAAGTGAAAACTGAAATAGCTTCACTGAGACAAATAAATGTTAGGGGCTGCCATTGCTGTTATAAGGCAACATATGCAACATGCTGAGGGTGGTGATAATGCAAATGCTGCTGGACAACCCACAGTGAGGAGACGGAGAAGAGTGTACAGGCCCAGGGTAACCTACCAGGGGCTACATGAGCTGAAGATAGTGGAGCGCTATAGAGTGGACAGAGACCTCTTGCAGCAAATTGCTGAGCTGTGCAGGCCACGCCTCACACACAGAACCAACCCTCTTTTCTTGATGGAACCCATCCCAGTGGAAACCAAGGTATGTGCTGGCCTAAGAATATTAGCAACAGGTACCTTCCAGAGACCAACTGGTGATATGATGGGGATATCACAGGCATCAGCATCCAGGGTACTGCACCACTTCCTGGATACCATGTCAGCACATGTCGGTGATTATGTATATTTCCCCAATTCCCATGAGGAATTGGCCAGCAATATGCGTCTCTTCCAGCAAATAGTGGAATACCCTGAGGTAGTGGGTGCAATAGACTGCACGCACATACACATCAAAGCACCAGCCGGTGAGTGGGGTAGGGTCTACATCAACCGCAAGGGCTTCCCCTCCATCAACTGCCAGGTCCTGTGTGATGCCCAGGGCATAATACTGAATGTGTGTGCTGGCTGCCCTGGAAGCTACCATGATTCCCATATCTGGCATCTGACGCAGCTGTACCAGGCATTTGCCAATGGGGACATCCCACATGGTCACCTAGTGGGGGATGCTGGCTATGCACTGGAGCTGTGGCTGATGACACCCATCAGAAACGCACACACACCTGAACAGGAACGCCATAATGAGGCACACGCACAAACACGAAATGTAATCGAGCGTGTGTTTGGGCTGCTCAAGTCACGGTTCCGGTGCCCGGACACATCTGGTGGAGCCTTGCAGTACTCACCAACTACATGTACCCAAATTGTCATGGTATGTGCTATGCTACATAATATGATCCTGTGAAAACAGCTGCAGCAGGACCAACATAGGCCTGGGCCAAACAGCCCCCCACCATTGCCAAGGCCATCACAGGCAGAGCATGACTCGGAGGAGGAACAACCTGAGCCTGCCCCAGTAGGCAGAAGGAGGCATGCCCAGTATGCTTTGGCTTTGGCAAAGAAGCAACGTATAGCACATACACTGGCTCAGTAGGAACCCTGGAAATGATACCTCTCTCTGACTCGCACATATAGTAAAAGGGATGTCTAAGTTGACACCACCTGCATCCAAACATGTATAGGGAGTGTAGTATGTGCATCCGTCATAGCCAGCCCTGCAGCACCACCTGAGGCATGACTGACATGTGTTAAGTAATATAAAGCAGTGCTAAACAGCATTTACCATCATGTAGTATATGTAAAGAAAATCGCACACACCAACTAGCTCAACTGTGGTCAATGTTGAGTAATACTGGGCAACGTCCAGCACTGTTGGTTAATACTGAGCAATGTTAGACAAGCTGGGTCTAAGTATATGAAGGTCTCTCCAAACACCATTATATTGGGTGACTTCAACTACCCAAACATTGACTGGGAGCAGTACTCAAGACCCAACAACCTAGGCCAAAGGTTCCTAGAATTTATAAACTCAAATGCTATGGAACAACTAGTCACCAACCCCACAAGAGGGGATAACATACTGGACCTGGTCATCACCAACATGGGGACTCTATGCTCCATACCAGAGGTATTGCCCTCAATGGTAAGATTGGACCATAAATCAGTTCCACTGGATATCCACATCCTGATCCCACCCACAGCCCAGAAAACCACAGTGAAAAACTTCTCAAAAGCTAATGTCACACTTCCAAAACTGAGGTGGAATCCTTCAAGGCCCCCGGGCCAGTGGAAAGTATGGCTCAAACTGCAGAATCCTTTATAAATGCATTCTATGGACACCTTCAGGAATGCATGGATCATGCTATCCCAAACAAAACCAAGACCAAATCATCCAAAGGTAGGTGTCCTGCCTGGTGGACCCCAGCCATAAATAAGCTGTACAACAGAAGGAGGATGCTACTACATGATAGAGCAAAATCCCTAAAAGGGAACGCATCTCTGATCAGTACAGCAAAAAACTATGATCCCTCATAAAATCATCCAAGGCCAGCTTCGAGAGAAAAATTGCATAGGACACTAAAGATAATCACCTGGGTGGCAACTCCCAGATATGCTCAGAGTTGGTCCAAAATAACAATAAATACACTGAACCCACAGACATTGCCAACATCCTGGTAGACAGATTCAGTGCAAACTTCTACCCCCCCCAAAGAGCAAATATCTATCCCAGCAGAGTGCTGCCTCCCTGACATCTCAGATGCTCAGGTGAGAGCCGCCCTCTCCATAGCAAAAAACACAGCATCAATGTGTCCCGGGCTGCGTTCCACATGAACTCCAAGAAGAGCTAAACCCCCACATACAGCTGCTGTTCAATCTCAGGCATACTACAGGATATGTACCCAAAGAATGGCGTACAGCAACAGTGGTCCCACCCCACAAAGGTGGTGCCTCTACAGATGCTGGAAACTATCGCCCCATAAGCCTGACTAGCTCAGTCTGCAAAGCTATGGAGAGGTTCATCATGGAACTCATAAACAAAGACATTGGGGACCTACAGACACTGGATCCTACCCAATTTGGCTTTGTTAAGGGCAGATCTTGCCTCTTAAACCTGGTCGATTTCTTTGAAACAGTCACCAAGGCCAGTGATGAGGGGAAGGTAGTCCACACAGCCTACCTGGACCTCGCAAAAGCCTTCGACACAATACCCCACTCGGGGATCATATATAAGCTCTCCAGCTTAAATATAAACCCCTATGTCATAAGATGGGTTGCAAACTGGCTCAAGGACAGAACCCACATAGTCAGAATTGCTGGAGCCATGTCAGGCTCTAAACCATTTACAAGTGGCATCCCACAAGGCGTAGTCCTGGGACCTCTTGTGTTCGGCATATATTTTTCGGAGGTACAGGCTAACACGGGAGGACTGTGGCTGACCAGGTTTGCAGATGACTGCAAACTGGGCGCCATAATTGACTCTCCAGCTGACACAAGCATCCTCCAAAAGGGTCTTATAGAGACGAATAACAGATGCCAGAGCTATGGCCTAAAGCTAAACGCTAAAAAGTGTATAGTCATACCCTTTGGCAAAAAGAAAGTGCACACAAATTACCACATAGGCAGGAATCCATTAAGTATGGAAGAAGTAATTAGGGACCTGGGGACCCAAGTTGACAGTAATTTCCCCTTTGACAACCACATTGCCAAAGTGGTTAGAAAGACCTTCTATATAGCCCACCTTATCATGAAAGGATTCACATCTACATCGAGGGAGGTCATTGTGCCCCTTTATTCATCCCTTATCAGGCCCATAATTGAATACAATGCCCCATTTGGGATGTACCTTACCTGACACCTACAGCAACTAGAAAGACCCCAAAAGTACCTCACAAATAGGATCATGGGACTCAAATAGATGCCATATGCTGCTCGGTTAAAGAAACTACAGCTCTACTCAGTTGCATACCGCCTACTTAGAGGTGATCTATGCCTGACGTATAAAGCCATGTCCAACCCGGAATTAATGAGCATGCTCCACCTCAGAAAATCCAAATATCGTATAGCTATGCGCTCGAGGGACATGAACCTGAGCACAGAAATAAATTGGACATGCTGGAGGGACAGATTCCTAACCCAGAGGCTCCCTTCACTCTGGAATAGAATCTCAGTCCATGTTAGGCAAAGCCCCTCACTGACTCTCTTCAAGAGGAATCTTGACAAGTGGATGGGAGATCGTAGGTTTATCATGGGGATTACGTTGGTGTCACTACTAGACAGAGGCACAGTAAACTAACCTTAAAAAGGGCACAGTAAAATCAGTTCAGAGGGTGGCGAAAGACAAACACACTCTGGCTAGGCTTGTAAATGTCTCAGGGCAGATAGCCTAGTATGAACCTATGAACCTATGAACCTAAGTAGGGCATAGCTGAACAAAAGGCAACATGCTCATATTTGCTCTACTGACCCTTAAGCAGTCTGGTCTGCTCAGTATGAAAATATAAAGCAGTGATGGGCCTCAAACCAAGGATACTGTGCAATATAGTCACAGTACTGAACCACTAAGCCATGACAGCATTGCAGTGGTCAGCCTGTATGAAGAAATGTTGATAAGTCTATGCTAAGTATTCCATGGAAACCCTGCAGGCACAGCATAATCCCTGTCGAGTTATGACACAAAGGTGAGTCCCGCAGTAAGAATA
Organism: Protopterus annectens; assembly: GCF_019279795.1. Taxonomy (NCBI): domain Eukaryota; kingdom Metazoa; phylum Chordata; order Ceratodontiformes; family Protopteridae; genus Protopterus; species Protopterus annectens. The sequence goes on from NC_056741.1 coordinate 1,472,103,037, forward strand.
GAACCTGACTTTCAACACACACAGTAGAAATGTTAATACTGGACATGTACACATACATCAACAGATGCAGTGGACCTCAGACAGCAACATACTGAAAGGTCACACTGGGCATGCTCACTCACTTGAATAAATGAGACACATGTCAGGCAACAGAACACTGACAGTCTGAACTGGGCATGCTCACACACTTAGGCCATGTCAGAGTACAGCAGTGGGCCACACATATCAGGCAGTTGCATGTGTTAACCCAGGAACCTCTCACTATCCAGCAATCTGCCCTGTGCACACAGTTATAGGACAACAGACACATATATAATATAGTGGAACCCTGTCATTATCAAATATGTTCTGCAGATACCTAAGTTGTTCATAGAAAGTGGGAAAGCAAAGACGATAAAACCTGCAACAGTATCAGCAATAAACATTGTGCATCCTGAACATTAGCATAGGTTCAGAGGGCGATACTAGCCTATCCACCCTAGGGCATGTACAAGCCTAGCCAGAGTGTGTTTATCTTTTGCAACCCTGTCAAAGTAGAACACTGTGCCTGTGAATAGTAGGTCACACAAGATAGCCCATTTATGTTTAGTGCATTGTGCCTCTGTCTAGCAGAGACCCAGAAGATATCCCATGGGTAAACATATGATCACCCATCCACTTGTCAAGATGTCTCCTGTAGGTGGTCAGTGGGTGGCTCTGCCCATGCAAAACTGGGATTACAATCCAGAGTGACTGGAGCCTCTGGAATAAGAATCTGTCCCTCCAGCATGTCCCATTAATATCCGTGCTGAGGTATATGTCCCTGGAGTGTGTAGCTCCAAGGGAGTCGGATATCCTGAGGTTGAGCATGTCCATTTATTCTGGTTCGGATATTTCCTTAAACTACAGGCACACAACACATCCGTATAGGTGGTAAGTGACTGAGTAGAGCTGGAGTTACTGTATCTGAACTGTGCAGGGCATCCATGTGAGCCCCTACATCTGCTTGTTGTGGAACATTTGTGGCCATTACAGTTGCTGTAGGTGTCGGGTAAGGTACATCCCAAATGTGGCATTGTAACCAAGCATGGTCGTGATGAGTATAGGGGCACAATGACCTCACTTGATCAACATGTGAAACCATATGGGATAAGGTGGGCTATATAGAAGTTCTGTCTAACCACTTTGGCAGCGTGATTGTCAAAGGCGAGAGTACAAACAAGTTGTGTCCCCAAACCCGTAACAACTACTACCGTATGTAATGGATTACTACCTATGTGGTAATGTGTGGGCATGTTGTTATTACCAAAGGGGATGACTATGCAACTAATGGCATTTAGCTGTAGTCCATGGCTCAGGCACCAGTCATCCTATCTCTGTTTGAGTATGCATGTGCCAGCCGGAGAGTTGATTATGGCACCCAGTTTGCAGTCATCTGCAAACATGGTCAGCCATATTCCTCCTGTGTTAGCCGTACGTCACACAAATACATACTGAACAAGAGAGGTCCCAGGACTGAGCCTTGTGTGATGCCATGTGTAACTAGTGTATAGTCAGACATGGCACCTGCAATACTGAGTATGTGGGTGCTATCCCTGATCCAGCTAGCAATCCATCGTGTGAGATATGTGTCGATATTGACGCCGGTGAGCCTATGCATAATGGCCGAGTGTGGTATTATTGTGTTGAATGGTTGTGCAAGGTCCAGGCAGGCTGTGTGGATGACCGTCCCTACACCGACAGACCTGGTAACTGTTTAAAGAATACGAACAGGTCCAGGAGGCAAGATCTGCCCACAACAATGCTGAAATGTGTAGGACCCAGTGTCTGTAGGTTCCCGATGTCTATGTGCATGAGTCCCATTACAATACGCTCCATAGCTTTGCAGAACAGGCTAGTTAGCCTTATAGGCCGATATTGTCTGTGGTCCGTTGTGGCAGCAACTCTGTGGAGCAGGACCACTATCACTGTACACCATTCCGTGGGTACATATCCTGCAGTAACTCTGATATTGAACAGTGATGTAATGTGAGGGTTATGTCTGTCATGAAGCCCATGTAAGATGCAGGCCGGGACACTGTCTGGTCCCATTGATGCTGTGTTGTCCGCTGTGGGGAGGGCAGCACTCACCTGTTTAATTGTGATGTCAGGGAGGTTACACTCTGTTGGGATGGACAGTAGCTCTTTAGGGGGGATGGGAGGGAGACATCTGCACTGAACCTGTTTGCCAGGATGTTGGCAATGTCTGTGGGTTCAGGGTATGTTTAGTCAGTATGCAGTAACTCACAGCATATCAGTGAGTGTCCACCCAGGTACCTGAATTAACTGAAGAAGGGCTTGTGAGTGTCCTACGTGTCTGGTGCAATTGTCCGTGAGAAGCGGGCCTGACATAAATACATGAGTGATTGTAGCTGTCTGGTAGTACAGATCACAGATGCCTTCCCTGTCTGGGATTGTGCTCTATCGTGTAGTAGTGTCCTCCTTTGGTTGTATAGCTTATTAATGGCCAGGGTTTAACAGACAGGTCCCCTGCCATTGGAGGAGTGAGTCCAGTTGTTATATGGGATAGCACAATCCATGCAGTCCACTAGGTGTCCATAGAATGTGTATGTAAAGGATTCAGCAGTCAGAGCCATACTTACCACTGTCCCAGGGTCTCTGAAGGATACCACCTTGGTTTGGAGAAGTGTGACGTTTGCTTTTGAGAAGTTCACCAAGATTACCCAGGATGGGTGTGTGGACGGATATGGATGTCCAGTGAGATAAATGTATGTTCTCACCTTACCAATGAGGGGTATATCTCAGGTGTGGAACATAGAGTCCCCATGTTGGTGATGATCATGTCCAATATGTTGTCCCCTCTTGTGGGTGTCATGACCGTTTATGCCATAGCATATGAGTGTACAAATAGTAGCAACTGTTGGGCGAGGGTGTTGGGGCCTGAGTACTATCCCCAGTCAATGTGTGGGTAATTGAAGTCACCCAATATAATGGTGTTTGGGGAGACATTCATATTGTCCAGTGTTCCCAGGAAAGCAGAGTGTGGTTCATGAGTTTGGGAGGGTGGTCTGTAGCAGGCAACAAACCAAAAGGCAGATATGCACAATGTTAGGTGCATATGTATGGTCTGTGATGCTTTGTGCAGTGCTACCAACCCGGAGGTATGTGTATCTGTCATGTATATGGATACTCCCCCTATATGTGTTGGCCATTCTGAGTTTTGTGGTCAGAAAGCATGGTATGAAATATAACCTGGTAGTGCTGGTGTGCATTTGGAAGCCTGAACCAGGTGTCTGTTAGTGCACAGATATCACTGTTGTCCATACTGAGGAGATTCCTGAGTGGTCGCAATTTGAGGGTAACACATCTGGTGTTGAGCAGCATTACCCTCAGTGTCATGTACTCTGTAATGTCTATGGAGGTGGGCTTGTCTTTTGAGCCCCGCTTAAAAAAGGCAGTATGGTGGTAGCAACTGCCTTAGCCAGTATTCGAAAGTCCAAGGGTGACAGGTGCAGACCGTCCATAGGGAAGCTACGTGGCATGTCGAGCATGTCACCCCAGGTTGACAGACACTGTATCCCCTGTGAATGACACCAATATGTTAGCCAACTGTTAAACGTCATCAGTTTGTTAGTATACTGTGACATCATACTTGGTGGATGTAAGATGCTAGACAAGGTCAGGGTCATACTGGCCTGGGCTACATGATCAGAGAGTTCCTCTATGTATCATATCATGTGGCCCAGGGAGGGACGTCTGAGGGTGTACGCACCAGCATGGACAATGCTGGAGCCAGTCCTGCACTTGCTGTGGAGTGACCTGAGTGCATGTGTTATGTTGTGGATCCTGCCACCAGAGAGACAGCTCAAAGTGACTATTCCCTTGTTTGGCCTGGTGAGTGGGACGTCAGTGTGTCTGACAATGTGTCACCTATTACAGGTGTATTAGGTGTGTTGTTTAGCCCGAAGGGCAGTGACAATGTGGCACACTGACATTGTGAACTGTGTGATATGTGGGTATTGTAATGGGGTAGCAGTTGTTTGTGTGTCTGCTTTGGAGGTCTCTGCTGCTTAGGCAGAGTTTATATAGATCCTCCGAGTATGCTTATGTGTGATAATGTTGTTTGATTGCTGTCGCTATAGGTTTATGTGAGACTGATATGTGGTGTGTGTGGTTACCTTCACCACCTGATAGACTATGCCAGTCATGGGTCAAGAGAGCTCAGCCTCCTGTACATCAATATTGTTGCATCTCTCACATATATCTGAGTTTGTTGGGAGGAGGAGAGGGTTGGCTGTGTACATGAGGCAGATGTGACAATGTGTCAAAACCACAATATTCACTAGCTGGACTGGAGAGTACACACGAAACCGACCCCTGGACATGGCAGGATATTATGTTGACATACTCTGTAGCCTGATCGCAAAGGATCAGTAGGGTGTTAAGTGTGTAAAAGAGTATAACAGGGATTAGTGCTCAGGTTTGTTGGTGTTTTGTAAAGAGTAGCTGAGAAGGATTCCAGACTGAATCATGACACCTCCTTCAGCTATGTCATAAATAGCAATGTACACTCATATATGTCCTGAGTCAGGGCCAACTGTACCTGACTGACAATGCCGACATCCTGTCAGACAGGCCCATATAGACATACACACCTCCCACTGACCATAGTCCCAGTCATCATACCAGGGGATATCACATGTAGAATGGCTGAACAGCTCCCCCCAAAGCCAAAAGCATGGCAGCAATTGGATTACATTGTTTCCCAATATGTGTCATGCATGAACTACAGAACAAACAGACCCTGCACCTGAACAGTCTCTTGAGCCTCACCCTCTCCACAGGATCTGGAACCGTTGAATGTGTTACAGCAACATATGGCACTCCCCACAAGTGTAGGTGCACAACACACCATGGGAAGTATAGTCCAGTAAGCCTATGAAGTCTGATCTGAAAGGCCATGGAGTCCATCATGGTTGAAGTCATACACAGAGCTATTGGAAGCTGACAAACACACAACCCTACCAACTGTGGTATGTTCATGTGCAGATCATGGTTCCCAAACATGCTAGACTGTTTGCAAGGTAGACACCAAGGACATACATCACTGAACAGAGCTACACTTGTCCCACATAGACTTTGAATAGCCCTTTATCAACACCCTGACACATGTAGTATCCACAAAACCAACAATCTGTGCATAAATATGTGTTGACATATGAAGGGATATCAATGTGTCCACAGATAGATCACACAAGGTGAGGATTATGGGGTCCTGTTCAAGCTGTTGACACCTGCCGACCCATTTGGTTCATTCCTGGGATTGCATAAAATGAACTGCACACACATTACCATGTCCAGTCTGATGATGTCAGCACCCTACAAATATAGCAGGAGAAGAGAAACCACCCAGTAAAGCATATAGTGTGCCGTGTTAATGCGTATGTCTCTACTATCATAACATAGTTAGGTAGGGGTTTGGATCCTGCAAACGCTGACAGTTTGTGTGTGTGGGGGGTGGTGTGTGATTTCCTATGAAAGGAGTGCCCTTTTTGGAGACTGGGAAAACAAATTAAAAGAGGTACATTCTTCTTTGGAAAGTCTGATGATGTCAGCATCCTACAAATATAGCAGGAGAAGAGAAACCACCCAGTAAAGCATATAGCGTGCCACATTAATGCTTATGTCTCTAGTGTCCTAACATAGTTAGGTAGGGGTTTGGATCCTGCAAACGCTGACAGTTTGTGTGTGTGGGGGGTGGTGTGTGATTTCCTATGAAAGGAGTGCCCTTTTTGGAGACTGGGAAAACAAATTAAAAGAGGTACATTCTTCTTTGGAAAGTCTGATGATGTCAGCATCCTACAAATATAGCAGGAGAAGAAAAACCAGCCAGTAAAGCATATAGCGTGCCCTGTTAATGTGTGTGTCTTTAGTATCATAACATAATTAAGTAGGGGTTTAGATCCTGCAAACGCTGACAGTTTATGTATGTGTGTGATTACCTTTGAGAGGAGTGCCCTTTTTGGAGAATGGGAAAACAAATTACAAGAGGTACATTCCTCTTTGGAAAGCCAGATGATGACAGCATCCTACAAATATAGCAGGAGAAGAAAAACCACCCAGCAAAGCATATAGTGCGCCGTGTTAATGCATATGTCTCTAGTATCATAACCTAGTTAGGTAGGGGTTTGAATCCTGCAATTGCTGAGTGTGTGTGTGTTTTGCTTTTACTATGGTATGACATATCATGATTAAAACAGTATGTGCATTGCACAGATCAGGTATCTGCGTAGCAAATAAATATGTGTACATGTGACCTCAATCAGTGCATAGGTGTGAAGCCTGCATACTACATGAATACATTTGTTACCTTTGACAGATTGTGCCACTGCTTCTCAGATCGTAGGTCACATATATATGTATGTGGCAAGCCCGGCCACTGTAGTGTACTGTGTCCAAGGTCATCTGTGCCACACACACCCATGACAGTTACTATAGAGTACTGTGAGTGAGGGTACATGCCTGGGGTATATGTCAGACATGTTCATACACAACAACGACTGGCAATAATGGACAGTCATCATAGGTGTACAACAGCCCTGTGGATATACAGTCAGGCCCCTAATGTCTTATGTGACACACTGAGGGACTCCACAATCCCTATGGATATGTGGATACCAAGGGACAGATGACATAACACGTGGCTGTATGTACACATCGTTACCCAACATACATGTTCAGGGCTACCACCTATGTGGTACTGTCGGGATAGTATGTATAGTAAATGTGGATGACTATGCCATAGTCGGCTTACTGCTATACAGCATGTATTGGACAACAGGTATCTGTCTGTATGATACCCTTGTGTAGGATATGCGTCCCATCCAGAGAATGCATTGTAGGCCAATGCATGCATTTTCAGATGTGGATGGACATATCCCTAGTGTGTTTGCATGTACCTAAGAGGGCTATATGCCAAACAGGTGTGGTCCCAGGTATGGGTGGTGGTCAATACCAGTGGTCACTGTTATAGTATAGTACTGGAAGGACCCAACTGTTACTGAGTTCCCTACAACTGTGTGTCATTTGTCAGGACATCATCTAATGATTGGTTATATTCATGCTGTTGAGGTTGTGTATACTACCAGACTGCAAATCATTGACATGTATCAACAGTATCACCCACAGCATACTGTCAACCCATGTCACACACACATGTGTACCCATGTTAGTACATATCTGTAGTAGAATGCATACTGGCCATCGAAAGATACTATGAGATGTTAACAATGTGTACAACAGGGTATGTCACATGTTCCATGTGTTCACTATGCACGTACATGCAGACAGTGCACACCCACCATGTTCACAGATGTACACCTGCTAATCTGTAATGCACACACCACACACGTACTGTTCACTCACTAACACATGCTGGCAACACTGTACACTGCAGCCAAGTGGCACATGGGTGGACAATACATACTTAGACCTAACACTGGTGTAAACAATGCTACATTGACAATCAGAGCTGTGATGCATAACGCCTGCTCAGATATACCTACAAGGATATCATTATACTTTCCTGTTGACAACTTGCTAATATTGCTACACTGCTATAATGTCACCCTGTGCATCAGAACCATGTTAGCCTGTTCCTTCATTAATGTTACAGATGACAGGAGGTGGCACAAGTGTCATCATATGCACAGGGTGTGTTGTTGGTTTGCCAGAACCTGACATTGACCCATCCAATCAACATGTGCATGTGTGTGTGTGTGTGTGTGTGTGTGTGTGTGTGTGTGTGTGTGTGTGTGTGAGGGACAACAGTACAGCATGGGCCAATGTTGATGTAATGTGTGCATGCATGTGTGAGCCCTACTTGTTTGGTTACTGTGTGTGTGTCTGCATGCAGACAACTCCTCCATGTGGCTGCCATATACTGGAGGTTGTGGGACAGCCACAGACTGTACCTGCTAGGCTGTACAGATCACTGTCTCTGGGCACGGACACAGAACCTGTGCCTGGCAGGGGTGCTACGGGCAGTATCGGGTACCAACCCTGACTGGGTACTATCATCAGAGGCAGAGGTATGATGACTGGACCCATGTCCCTGCTGGGACTGGCCAGAGCCACATGCATGTGGTCTACCAGGACGGTCAATAGACAGGCCAGCCCCAGCATTGCTGGGGCTGGTACTGCCACTACAGGAATGGCTGTGATCTGTATGCCGTCTGCGTCGACTGCCAGTTGTTGCTGTTCCTGGCATGCGTCTGCGTCAACATCTCACCCGTCCCACACGGTCCTGGCTCATGGAACAGACATTGTGGAGGGCGTCTATTGTCTCCCCCAACGTCTATCAATGAACTCGGTGAAATTCCGGATGGCACCGGCAAGGTCACGGATGCTGTCATTGATAGCGCTGTAATGGGCCCTCTGCGCCCTTAGTCCCTGTCTGGTGTACCTTTCCATACATGCCTGTGCCTGCATTACAGCCTGGAACATACTGGAGGTTGTAATACCTCTGGGGGCACGTCTGGCAGGGGCAATATGACCAGTGGTGCTCCCCCGAGAACCCCTGGACATCCGCCTATGTGGTACCGTTCCAGGAATCCGGCTATGGCTGCTGTGAGGGGATGCAAGTGCCATTGGTACCACACTCTCCTGGTCAATGCCAACTGTATGCTGTCCCTCGGCTAAGGCCATTGATGATGAGGGATGTATCGGCAGTATGAGTGTGTGCATAGATGGGGTTGAA
>NC_056741.1:1472116773-1472119273 GCF_019279795.1 Protopterus annectens
TGGTGTACGTTGCCTGTCTCACCCACATACTCTCTGGTGGATGTGGAGGTGTACACCTACTCAGCAGCAGCATGTGTATTGTAAGTGATGGATATGATCAGGTGATGGCCTCTGCACCTACTGCAGTCCTCCTCTAGCTGATTGCATGTGGAACAGCTGTGATGGTGTTCCCATAGCCATTCACATGATAAACACAGTACACTATCTAGGGAAAACATGTTTGTATTTGGCCAAGGCAGTCGCTGTGAGTGGTATTTGGCCATAACAGTCGCTGTGAGTGGTACCTGGATGTGGTGTTCTGAAATGGCATCACAGATGATATCTGGAAGTACCTCAAACATCATACACAGCAGTAAATAGCCTAAAGACAGGAGGGTGATGTGCCACACATGACTACAGCATGTAAGTGTAGCTATGCTGCATTGAGACTACTGCCTGTTTAACATGTTGTGTATAGTAATGGCTATTCTGCATGTTTTAATACAGACATGACAGTACTCTGTTCATGAGGGACCCCCATCTGTGGGGCATTCTGTGAACTGGTCTGTGTGTGGAACCATTTGTTTCCTGTGTTACACACTGCACACACATCTATGCACAGCAGGAGCATAGTGTGAGGATTGCAGACAGTACATGATGATAGGGATGTGTTACTGCCATCGCATCCCTGACTGGACATATGTCACATGAAACAGTGGTATGACAGACACTGTCTGGGGTTCCCAGTGACAAGCCAATAATGGGCAACTGTCCATAGCTGTGGTCACACTTCTATTATGCAAATGTATACCATCTGTTGTGTTGAGTTGATGGTGATATCTATGCATACTGTTGTAGGTAATCCTGTATGCTGTTGTCTATCACTAAGCCATATGTGGGTTTAAACTGCAACACCATAGGCTGAATGGGTTGGGAGGAACCTCCTGACCCACTTCAGCTGACCATGGCACCGGGCACCAGCACATCTGGGGCCCAGCCTTGGACATCAACCTCTGTTGGCTCTGCACCACCTTCTGGTGGTACCACCACTGAGGATGGGGCATGTCCCCGCTGGAATCAGGACCAGATAGGTAAATGTCTGTTGTCGTGCGGATCCAGACGTGTTGCATTGGGGGCCTCACTAAGGGGTTCCGAAGCCAGATACGCAAGCTCAAGGGTGGAGTGTCACATTTACAGGGTGATGCTGCCCCTCCTGGACAGCCCCCAGCACTGCCTCCTTTGCAGCTGTTTAGGTGCAGTGGCGACTGCCCATTGCTGGGGACCTCCGTCCCACTGTTCCTATGGGCCTGTGAATGCCGAACACCCACCCCCATCCGAGGTGTATCCCCCCACATGTGTCATATACCAACCCTGTATGCTGTCTTGTCTGTGATCCTACCCTACCTATCCTCCACAGCCATACCTACTCTCCTTCCCCCACATCCAACCCTCACCCTACGGAAACATAAGGCCAATTGGCTCCTAGGACAACATCTGCCCTATACATAGCTGTCCATTTCACACATGTGCACACTGGACACATGTAACCCTTGTAATATGCATCACAGCACACTCCTGTTATCCTCACCCCTGTCCCTCAGGTGCACGATCCTGGTATGCACATCAGTCCTAAATTGTCCAGGTATACGTGATGAGGATGACTCCATTGTACACACAACACTACCGGTCCCTCTATGGTTACCCCATTTACCTTTATCATGATGAGGATGTTGCACACAGCACCTTGCATGAGTACTGTTCACACATAATGATTGGACAGGTACTGTTGTGTTAATGTACATTACATGCACAGCGTGATGTATACGGCCAATGTACAACTGTTTGCATATATGAATGACACATGTCTGTCTGAGGGAGTCTTGAGATTACATAGAACACCACTACATAATACAGACATCACTAGTGTTTCCCATTTCATTCGTTTGTAATGCTTTTTTGCCACATGGTATGTTCCTGATATATCTCTATATATGTATGTACCTATATGCTGGACATAACCACTCACATATACATCTACATGATGGGATACATTCCTATACTGTTGAATGACTGCGCTGTATGATATGTTTGTGGTACTGTCCATTGTCTGTATATCTGCCATGGCATATTGGTAAATCACATTAGCTGTGGGTGCAGGGTCCTGGTTCCGAGCCTTGCAGAGGAGGTTTACTTGGTCGCAGGGCAGAACAAGGCCATTGGATACGGAGGGAGTAAGGCACATTAAAGCAGTTGTGAGCAGGTGTGCGTGGGTTTGCATGGTGTTAAGCAATGTAACCTCTGGTTACAGCTTCTTACACTCGGTTAGCCTCTACATTGCTTTACCTGTGCAATACTCTCATACTGGTAGCCAAACAGGCTTACACCCGCTCTCTCCCGCACTTGCAAATGCACCATCATTGATGCTTGCATCTGACACTCACACCCCTGGGTGGGAGCGAGGACCACAATATTATCTTGTGATGCGTATTACATTGAATTACATGCTTACAGTATCGGTAAT